>NC_134354.1:672720681-673020681 GCF_048569485.1 Anomaloglossus baeobatrachus
CACGATGGGGAGTGCGCAGCATGGGGGATAGAGCATGATGGGGAGTGCGCAGCATGGGGGATGGAGCACGATTGGGAATGCGCAGCATGGGGGATGGAGCACGATGGGGAGTGCACAGCATGGGGGATGGAGCACAATGGGGAGTGCGCAGCATGGGGGATGGAGCACGATGGGGCCTGCGCAGCATGGGGGATGGAGCACGTTTGGGAGTGCACAGCATGGGGGATGGAGCACGATGGGGAATGCGCAGCATGGGGGATGGAGCACGATGGGGGGTGCGCAGCATGGGGGGATGGAGCACGATGGGGGGTGCACATCTCCCCCCAAAACACACACACCGCCACACACGCACTGCACAACACACCACACACACACTGGGAACCACAAACACTGCCCTACACAAACACCCACACACACAGACAACGCCGCACACACACAACACCCAACACACAAACACCGCGGCACACACAAATATACGCACATACTGCACAACACACACATTGCACAAAACATACCTCCCCCCAAAACACACACACACCCCACACCCACACAAACCGCACAACACACACACAACGCTACAGACACACAGTGCTCCACAAACAACGCAACACATGCAACACACAAACAACACCGCTCCCACCCCCCGCCACACCCAGACAACACCCAGAACATGTACAGCCCCTACACAAACACTTGGTAACTACACACAACAACATCTATATATATATATATATATATATATAACAAAAATCATACATTAACTACACAATACGTAAATTCTAGAATACCCGATGCGTAGAATCGGGCCACCTTCTAGTATATATATATATATATATATATATATATATATATAGTATTTAATTAAATAAATATAGCTAGATGGCTAGATTAAATAATTGGATAGATTTATAGATAGAGAGATAGGCTATATATATATATATATATATATATATATATATATATATATATATACTTATTTATATACCTATCAATCATTTACTTATAATTATTTAGCTATCTAGTTATATTTATTTATCTATCATCTACCTAAATCTAACAGATTAATTTATATATGACCATTAACTATGTTACTTATTTCAGACATTTCACAAAATTATTTGCCCTTTGTGCTTCAGATCCAGCCAGCTCCGATAATTTGGGTGATTGAATAGAGGACAAAAGGACAGAGCACAAACAGCCTGCATTCTATGAAGAAACAGCAAAAAAAGGCTGTAACATGCTTGAATTCCCAGGCCGGTAGCTAAAAGAAAATGAAGGGGGTTTTAAAAGGAAAAGAAAAAAAGCTAATTTGTGTATTTATTTCTTCACTCCCACCTTTTCCAATGTAACGTGGCCCCCACCCCTCTGACTACAGCAACTTCAATTAATCTCTGTCATAGTGTAATCAAAAGGAGAAGGGGCATGGACAAATATGGATGGATCAGCAATTAATCTAAATCAGTTTAATAGAAAGAGTTGAAGGGACAGTCCTCTGGAGGGGTGTTATGGGGCAAAGTAAGTACAGGCAAACTCTGAGCAGATACTGAGATTTCTTTTCAGTGGATAATAACATATAGAAAACAAATGCTAAAATCGAGAGATTGTCAATGTGACAAAACTAAAGGAGTATTTAAAGGATTAGAAAACCTGTGTTCTACAACCTAGTAGGGCATGCGAAACAAATAGTCCAGCTGGGGTGTTGGGGGCTCCTATGGATCCCCTAATATTAATTAATTCTCTGATTAAGAAGACCTAAGTTAATGAGTGGAACAATTGATGTCATCTGATTTTACTTTATGCCCCACAATGATTTACTTTCAGAGCTGTTGTAGGCAGAGAAGATAGAGCTAAGAAAATAATATCCCCAAAAAGATTGATTTGCTTTTAGGAATGGAACATAAAATGTGTTTGTTAAAACTGGAAAATCCCTTTAATAAGGGTAAAACATTGCATATGGTATGTCCTTTAAATTAAGTCAAAATAGACACATTATGACAAAGGTCATGGGTAAATCCCAGTGTGAGGCCTCTTTCACACGTCCGTGCAAAACACACACGTTTTGCACGGTCCAAGGTGTAGATGGGTATATGTGTGCATGTGTCCGTGTGTGAGTTCAGCGTGTGCTATCAGTATGCTATCCATGTGACATCCGCATAGCACACGGACAGCATGAACTTCTACACTTATGTCACGGGCGGAGGGGACGCGCTCGCCACGCTCGGGTCCGGGGCTTCTGCTGCTGCTGCTCGGTGGCTCGAGCGGTGGACCGGACCCGGCGACTCGAGCAGCGCTCCTCACCCGTGAGTGAAATGGGGATGGTATGTTTAGGGAGATTGTTCGTGACGCCACCCACGGGTCGTGGTGATAATGGCACCACCGCTGCTGGTAACGGGGATCCCGGGAGAGATTGTAGGGTGCAGCTGAGATGTTGTCCCCTCCGTGGGCAGGGGTTGGTGATCCCGGGCCCGATGGTGTAACGGGGAGGCCGGATGGCTGGGGTGCAGGGACTGCGCGGCGCGGTGCTGGACGGCACTGGTGTACTCACTCAGACAATCACTGACAGAGTCGTAGGTAAACCAAAACGGCTGGATGGACGGGTCCCGCAGCCGGCTGCAGTGTTGTTGTTGTGCTCTCCCCGGACGGCTGATGGTGGCTGTCTTTCCCTGCACCTTTGAGAATGTTCTTGACTCCTGAGGTTGCCCACCGGTAGTCCGCTCCCCGGCGTATAGGTGCCGTAGTAGCCCGTTTTGCCCGCAGGCGTTGGCCCTTGGATCTCTAGCCTGTGTCGGTGGCTGTATATCCTGTCTGGGTGGACGGTTGCCTTCAATCGGGACTTAGTAGTTGGGAAACCCCTGGGGTTCCTGTCACATTCGGATTTGACTATTGACGGCGGCTCCAAGCCTGGTCGTGGTCCGATGGCCCTGCCTGTGTGCTTAGCTTCACTCCGTTCCCAGGTCCGGTACCGGCGGGCCAATGCCCAACCCCGGTCCTTACGGCTCTGCGGAGTTCCACCAACTCCTGCAGACGGCCACCACCATCTGCCAACCTTGCTGTCAGTGTCTGGGCTCCAACCCAGACACCTCAAGTGTTTACTCCTCTCACTTTCACCTCCAAGACTGAACTGCCTGGAGGCTTTTCCCGCCTCCATGCCTGTGAACTCCTTGGTGGGTGGGGCCAACCGCCTGGCTCCGCCCCACCTGGTGTGGATATCAGACCCTGGAGGGAGGCAACAAGGGTTTTTGTCTGACTGTTGTAACTGCCTAGGGTGGGGGTGTGTATGTTGGTATGTATGTGACTACCTGACTAGTCCAGGGCGTCACACTTACCTGTCCATGGTGCTGCTGCTTCCGGTCCGAGGTGCAGTGAATATGCAATGAGCATATTGAGCGGGGTTGGAAGCAAGTGCCAGCAGTGCTGAAAACATCAGTAGACAGGGGAATATAGAAAAGTATTTTATTTCACAGGCACATCTTATCTCTGGTACGTATCATACTTATGTCACATGTGCGGTCGTGTGACACCCGCGATGCCAGAGAAAATCGTACATGTCTATGTGTGGAGCACACGGACACACGTGTTAGGGCCAGGTGGACGGGCAGACCCAGGAGGTGGATCCACTGGGCCGAACACCTTAATGAAGGCAAGGGGTCCGGTAGCCGGAGCGCTACGGGTAGCAGGACAGTCCGTGCAAAAGAGTGGAATGGAGAAGTCCCTGGGACCACGGAGTCACTGATGGTAGTCCGGGTGACGGAGCTCAGGTTCGGAGGCCGAGATGTTGTCAGGCAGAGTCCGGAACCGATGGAGCGAGAGGATGGGTCACCACAGGGATCAGAGATGGTACGGACTGACGGGATGGCAGATAGTCAGCGTTCGGGGTTCGGGAATCGGCAGGACCGGATGGCGAGGCAGGAGCGGCTCTAGAAGAGAGATATGTAAGTATATCACAGAGACACAAGGAGACCTGACTCCTAGCTTAGGAAACACGAAGAACAGGCCCCGCCCACTTGGACATTAAACCCCTTTATACCCTGTACCTGTGTGTTCAATTTCCTGTCAGTGGACGCTGGCCCTTTAAGAGAGGGTCAATGACCGCGCGCGCGCCCTAATGCGCATGCGCGAGGCCCGGGTGCCAGAAGCCAGGGCAGGGAGCGGTGTATAGGAAGCAGGGGAGCCGGCCTGGAGCAGGGCTGTCGACGGGCGCCGGGAGCGGGGACCGGGCCGCCTGGGGACCGCAGGTGATGGAGGCTGGAGACCGTGGAGCGGGGGACGCCTGACAGAGGAGCCAGGGAGCGAAGCAGGGAAGCCGGGGAGCGTGGCAGGTGAGCCGGGGAGCAGAGCAGGGGACCCGGAGAGCGTGACAGTACCCCCCCCACGCCCCCCTCCCCGCAACCGGGACAGGAAGGCACGTATCAGGGGAGTACCCACATTCTCCCGGGGTTCCCAGGACCTATCCTCAGGACCATACCCTGCCCAGTCCACCAGGAAGAACTGTCGGCCCCGTACAGTTTTCATGGCCACAATATCCCTTACCGCATAGATGTCATCATCAGCGATAGGAGGAGGAGCCGAACTGGCAGCAGCGGAGAAGGGACCAAGGACAACCGGCTTGAGCAGGGAGACGTGGAAGGAGTTGGGTATCCTCATCGTGGCCGGGAGCTGCAGCTTGTAGGAGACCTCATTTATTCTGCAGAGGACTTTAAACGGCCCGATGTAGCGAGGACCCAGCTTGTATGATGGTAGCTTCAATCGGACGTACTTGGAAGCAAGCCAGACGAGATCTCCTGGAGAGAAACACGGAGGATCCAAACGCATCTTGTCTGCGTGTTTCTTCATCCGCAGGGACGCACGTCCAAGGGACGCCTTGACAGAGTCCCAAATTGTTGCAAAGTCACGGGCTACAGCATCAGCAGCAGGAACATCCGAGGAAGAGGATACAGGTAATGGGACGGAAGGCTGAAGACCGTAAACGACATGGAAGGGAGAGCTGGAGGAGGACTCACTGACGTGGTGGTTATGGGAGAATTCAGCCCAAGGAAGAAGCGTGGACCAGTCGTCGTGATGGGCGTTAACGTAGTGACGTAAGAAGGAGGTCAAGATCTGATTGACTCGTTCCACTTGGCCATTCGACTGAGGATGGTAGGCTGAAGAAAAGTCCAGAGTCACTCCCAGATGTTTGCAGAGAGCCCTCCAGAAGCGGGAGGTGAACTGAGTTCCTCTGTCGGACACAATGTGTGATGGAAAGCCATGCAACCGGAAGATGTGCTGTATGTAGGCGTCAGCGAGTTCCTGGGCAGAGGGCAGTCCAGCCATAGGGACGAAATGAGCCATTTTGGAGAACCGATCCACCACGACCCATATGACTGTGTGTCTGGAGGACAGGGGCAAGTCCGTAATGAAGTCCATTGCAATGTGTTGCCACGGAACTGAGGGTATAGGCAGAGGCAGAAGACGGCCATAAGGCAGATGTTTGGGCGTCTTGTTCCTGGCACAAGAGGAGCAGGCTGAGACAAAAGAAGTGATGTCCGTACGAAGGGATGGCCACCAGTAATGACGTACAATCGTACTCCATGTTCTCTTCTGACCAGCATGGCGGGCTGTTTTCGAGGCATGGCCCCAGTGCAACACTTTTTGCCTGTCAGTCTCAGAGACATAGGTCTTCCCGGGCGGTATCTGGGCCAGGGTGACAGGAGCCACCGGAATGATTTTACTAGGGCAGATGATGGGCTGGGATGTCTCCTCCTCCTGCTCCATGGGCATGAATGACCTGGACAAGGCATCTGCACGTACATTCTTGTCCGCAGGTCGGAAATGGAGCTGGAAATCGAACCTGGCAAAGAACAAGGACCACCTGGATTGCCGTGGGTTCAGTCGCTGAGCGGACCGCAGGTATTCCAGGTTCTTGTGGTCCGTGTAAATGATCACGGGGTACACTGCTCCCTCCAGAAGGTAGCGCCATTCCTCCAGGGCCAGTTTGACTGCCAATAGCTCTCGGTCACCAATGGTGTAGTTGCGTTCAGGCGCTGAGAAGCTCTTGGAGTAGAAACCGCAAGTCACCATCTTCCCGGAGGAGGACTTCTGCATGAGCACTGCTCCGGCTCCCGAGGAGGAGGCATCCACCTCCAAGGTGAACTGTCGGTTTAACTCCAGACGGTGGAGCACAGGGGAGGAAGCAAATGCCCGCTTCAGAGAGCCAAACGCGGCGTCGGCCGCAGGTGACCAGTCCTTTGGATTAGCCCCCTTCTTGGTCAAGGCGGAGAGAGGTGCAGTCAGAGCCGAGAAGTGAGGGATGAACTGACGGTAATAGTTTGCGAATCCCAGAAAGCGTTGGATTGCCTTCAGTCCAGAAGGAGGGGGCCAGTTGAGAATGGAAGAGACCTTCTCCGGATCCATCTGCACTCCGGTATCGGAGATTACGTAACCCAGGAAGGGAAGAGAAGACTGCTCGAAGACACACTTCTCGTACTTGGCGTACAGACGATTTTCTCTCAGTCTTTGTAGTACCAGCTGCACGTTCTCTCTGTGGGTCTTGAGGTCTGGAGAAAAGACCAGGATGTCATCAAGATACACCACCACACAGATGTAGAGAAGGTCCCGGAACACGTCGTTCACCAATTCCTGAAAGACTGCTGGTGCGTTACACAGGCCGAAGGGCATCACACAGTATTCATAGTGCCCATCGCGAGTATTGAACGCGGTCTTCCATTCGTCCCCAGAGCGGATGCGGACCAGGTTGTAGGCACCCCGAAGATCCAACTTGGTAAACACACGAGCTCCTCTAAGCCGATCAAACAATTCGGGGATGAGCGGCAGGGGGTATTTGTTTTTCACGGTGATTTGGTTCAATCCCCGGTAGTCAATGCATGGGCGTAGGTCGCCCTCTTTCTTCTTAACAAAGAAGAAGCCTGCTCCAGCAGGAGAGGAGGATCTCCGAATGAATCCCCTTGCCAGGTTCTCTGTGATGTAGGTAGACATGGCCCTTGTTTCGGCAGGAGACAGCGGATATATCTGTCCTCGAGGTGGTGTAGTTCCCGGGAGCAGGTCGATGGCACAATCGTAAGGACGATGTGGCGGCAGTACCTCTGACTCCTTTTTATCAAAGACGTCCGCGAAAGACCAATAGGCTGAGGGCAGTCCCGGTAGGGACTCTGGAACCGGAGGTCGTCGGATGGGTTGAATAGTCTTCAGACAGTTCTCGTGGCAAGAGGAGCCCCATCGGGTGATTTCACCAGTACCCCAGCTGACTGAGGGTTCGTGTGTCCGTAACCAGGGGAGTCCCAGCAAGATTTGATGAGACATGTGTGGGAGGACATAGAGAGCGATGTTCTCGGTGTGCAGGGCACCGATACGCAGTTCCACCAGCTTGGTGATCCACGAGATGGTGTCAGAGAGGGGTCTCCCATCCACAGAGGCAATCACTAGGGGTTTGTCAAGTGGAGTAACAGGCACCTGGTACTTGTCCACCGTGGCCTGCTGGATGAAATTGCCTGCTGCCCCAGAATCGAGGTACGCCTCGGCCGTGAACCGCGTCTCTCCCGTTGTCACTTGAACAGTCCACGTAACCGGGTCTGAGAGAATCCCAGCACCTAGGGTGGCCTCTCCTACCAACCCTAGGCTTTGGAGTTTCCCGGCCTCTCTGGACAGGAGCGTAGAAGGTGTGTGCCCTCTCCGCAGTAGAAGCAGAGGCCCTTGGCGAGCCGTTCTGCTCGGCGTTGTTCAGACTGCCGCAAACGGTCGATCTGCATGGGCTCGTGGACGGAGACACCAGATGACGTTGACTGAAGTACGGCGGGCTTCTGCGGAGGAGAGGAATGCCGTATCGGACGTCTCTCACGGGACACCTCTTTGGATCATTCCTGAAAACGAAGATCCACTCGAGTCGCTAGGGCAATCAGGGCATCCAGGGTGGACGGCACGTCACGACCAGCCAGCTCATCTTTGATACGACCCGAGAGGCCTTCCCAGAAGGCGGCGGTTAGAGCCTCATTGTTCCACCCGAGTTCCGAAGCCAAGGTGCGAAAACGGATGGCATATTGACCCACCGTCAGAGTCCCCTGACGTAGCCGGAGGAGAGATGAGGCAGACGCGGAGGCGCGTCCGGGCTCGTCAAAGGTGCCACGAAATGCCTGCAGGAACTCCTGGATGTTGGTGGTCACCGGATCCTCCTTCTCCCACAAGGGGTTCATCCAGGCTAGCGCCTCACCCTCTAGATGGGACATCATGAACGCGACCTTGGCTTGGTCGGAGGCAAACAAGTGCGGCAGCTGCTTGAAATGGAGAGAGCATTGATTGATGAAACCCCTGCAGGTCTTGGGATCTTCAGCGTACCGGGGTGGTGAGGCCAAACGAAGTCTGGAAGCATCCGAGGAGGCTGCCACGGGAGCTGTGGCCGTGGATTGTACAGTGGAAGCTCGAGATGCCGAAGATGTGACCGACGCTTGCAGCGTGTTCAGGCGGGCGTCCACAGAAGACATGAAGTTCAGCATGCGGGTCTGGGTCTCACGCTGGCGTGTGAGTTCCTCCTGCAAGGCCGCTAGTGCTTGGGCGGGATCCATGGCCTGTTCTTACTGTTAGGGCCAGGTGGACGGGCAGACCCAGGAGGTGGATCCACTGGGCCGAACACCTTAATGAAGGCAAGGGGTCCGGTAGCCGGAGCACTACGGGTAGCAGGACAGTCCATGCAAAAGAGTGGAATGGAGAAGTCCCTGGGACCACGGAGTCACTGATGGTAGTCCGGGTGACGGAGCTCAGGTTCGGAGGCCGAGATGTTGTCAGGCAGAGTCCGGAACCGATGGAGCGAGAGGACGGGTCACCACAGGGATCAGAGATGGTACGGACTGACGGGATGGCAGATAGTCAGCGTTCGGGGTTCGGGAATCGGCAGGACCGGATGGCGAGGCAGGAGCGGCTCTAGAAGACAGATATTTAAGTATATCACAGAGACACAAGGAGACCTGACTCCTAGCTTAGGAAACACGAAGAACAGGCCCCGCCCACTTGGACATTAAACCCCTTTATACCCTGTACCTGTGTGTTCAATTTCCTGTCAGTGGACGCTGGTCCTTTAAGAGAGGGTCAATGACCGCGCGCGCGCCCTAATGCGCATGCGCGAGGCCCGGGTGCCAGAAGCCAGGGCAGGGAGCGGTGTATAGGAAGCAGGGGAGCCGGCCTGGAGCAGGGCTGCTGACGGGCGCCGGGAGCGGGGACCGGGCCGCCTGGGGACCGCAGGTGATGGAGGCTGGAGACCGTGGAGCGGGGGACGCCTGACAGAGGAGCCGGGGAGCGAAGCAGGGAAGCCGGGGAGCGTGGCAGGTGAGCCGGGGAGCAGAGCAGGGGACCCGGAGAGCGTGACAACACGTATGCTCCACATGGACACACAGTCCATTTGAAAACACGCATGTGTGCGCAGACCCATTGATTTTAATGGGTCTACGTGTGTCTGTGTCTCCAATATGTGTGAAAATGGACGTCACACGTACCAGACGTCACATGTACCAGACACATGGACGTGTGAAGGAGGTCTAAGAGTTTACAGAAGAAGAAATTCCCCCTGAAGATGTTATTATTGATATGACATTGAATTAATGCAGTCTTTATGTGTTCATGCTTCCTACAACTGTTAAAGGGAACCAATCATGAGGATTTTCGTATATAAGCTAAAGCCAGTGCTATACTGGTATTATCAGGCAAATTATCTACATACCATTAGTGATCAGCTCGGATGTTTAAGTGGCGCCCCTGACCTGGTCAGGCACCACTGAGTACTGCACCCACGCTGGGACAGTACTTCCAGGTAATCCTGAAGGCTGGAATAGGGTGTGTACGCACAGACACATAACAACCAGGTCTCCCACACCTTGAGAGGGGACCCTTGGGCAGACCCAAGAGGGGGCTGGCCTCCACATCTCAGCAAGGGGTGTAGTGGAGGGCCAGAAACTAAGGTTGCAGTGGCTGTCAGGAGGGGAGGTGGGCCAGTCTGATAGTGAGTGTGGTTGCTAGGAGATGCAGAGCGCACACAGAAGAGTCAGACCCTGCACGTGAAGTAGCCATTGGCGGGGGAGTTCGGTCACTAGCAAGTCAGACAGAAAGACGCTGAGGGAGTTAGTTCGTCGTGTACGGAGACTCCTGGTGACTAGGCACGCATGGAGAACAGGTCTCTAGAGCGGACATCCATTTAGTGGTCTGCTAAACCTGCAGGTGAAGGGACTAGAGGTTCCTCACCAACCAGAGTCCGAGCCTCAGCAGCAACGAGGGGGCCCATAAGGAGGATCGAGCCTGGAGCCATTTTTTCTTAGTCCACGCTGCCGGCAAATGGGCCAGAAAGGGGAAAAAAGGCAGAAGCGACTTCCCTGGATGAATCCCACGGTACTTTAAGTCAGGGGTTATCCGAAACAAGAAGTGCTAGGAAGGCGAGTTAACGGTTACCCTTAGACCGGCCTAAAGGATACCTGGTTCCACTTGGTTGAATCTCAGCATCGCCCGGGTTCTCACAACAAAACATCTGAAAGTGAGTAAACAAGTTGAAAGACTTTCTGGACTGAGACTGAGTTATTCTGGGACCTGTTGTTCTACACACCCGAGCCCCTGGGGCCAGCCTCACTCATGGGAGGCCACACCATCCAGCTGCAGATTCCATCGGACCCAGATGCTCGTTAAACCTGCAGTTGTGGTCATCCATACTCTGACCGCAAACCATGAGTGGCGTCACAACTCCTATTCAAATAAAACTGACATACCTGTTGCTAGCGGTAATTTAGTGGAGCCCCTGTGGCGTCCCCGAAGTCCCTGAGGTGACCGCTGCAAGTGGAGATTGTAATTGTAGAACAACAGGTCCCAGAATAACTCAGTCTCAGTCCAGAAAGTCTTTCAACTTGTTTACTCACTTTCAGATGTTTTGTTGTGAGAACCCGGGCGATGCTGAGATTCAACCAAGTGGAACCAGGTATCCTTTAGGCCGGTCTAAGGGTAACCGTTAACTCTCCTTCCTAGCACTTCTTATTTCGGATAACCCCTGACTTAAAGTACCGTGGGATTCATCCAGGGAAGTCGCGTCTGCCTTTTTTCCCCTTTCTGGCCCGTTTGCCGGCAGCGTGGACTAAGAAAAAATGGTTCCAGGCTCGATCCTCCTTATGGGCCCCCTCGTTGCTGCTGAGGCTCGGACTCTGGTTGGTGAGGAGCCTCTAGTCCTTTCACCTGCAGGTTTAGCAGACCACTAAATGGATGTCCGCTCTAGAGACATTTAGATTTTCAAATCCAAGAAAGTGAAGTTTATAAATTCAGCAGCTTCTTGATTGACATCGGCAACAGAGCAGATAATAACCGGGTGGGTATTCATCTGGATTGCCTCCCCCCTGCTGCCTATTCCTCCCTCTCTCTGTTGTCTATGCTAATTTTACTATTCACTAAGATGGTGTCGGAGTTGGCCCCTGCGTATAGCGCTTATCTCTGTTGCGATCTTGTGAAGAGCGTGTTACCCCCTGCTATTCTATTCTTCTGACTGAGAGGGCGGCGCATGCGCCCCCGAATCTTTTGCTCTTTTGTGACTGCGGAAGCACGCGCGATCACAAAAGAAGAGGAGAACAGCTGATCGGAGGACACCGTGCTGCCCGAAGACACCTGCCAGGGCCAGATTGAAGAAGACAGAAGAAGACAGAAAACCAGGATCGTGGAGGGGTGAGAGGGAGTAATAAAGATGGAGTCCCTAAGTATGTCTGCGTATTTATTTCTAATATGGTATTTTTTCTCTGAGTGGTGTCTTTTTTTTAACCCTTTATTGGAGATTCTTAATGACCGGATCAAACTTGTCCTGACATTAATTAAGAATCTCTAGATTAATACCAGCTGGTAAAACAAAGCTGGTATTAACCCCTTATTAACCAGCGTTACCATTACCAGGGCCACTGGAAGAGTTTGATACAGCGCCAGAAGATGGCGCTTCTATGAAAATGCCATTTTCTGGGGCAGCTGCTGACTACAATTCACGGGGGGGGGGAGAAGCAGAAAGCTTAGGCCACCCTGCGCTACGGATTCCAGTCCCCAGCTGCCTAGTTGTACCTGGCTGGACACAAAAATTGGTCGAAGCCCACGTTGTTTTTTTTTTTTTAATTGTTTAATGAAATAATTAAAACAAGGGCTTCCCTATATTTTTGGTTCCCAGCCGGGTAATAGGTATCTGGGGGTTGGGGGCAGCCTGTACTTGCGTGCTGTACCTGACTAGCATACAAAAATATGGCGAAGTCCACGTCATTATTTTATTTTAGTTTTTTGGCAAAAAACGTAAAAAAAAAAAAGGGCCTCCCTGCTTTTTCCATTGTCAGTGAAGGTAACACCAAGCAGTTGGGGTTAGCAGCCAGTAGCTGCTTGGGTTACCCTTAGCTAGCAATTGAAAATACAGCGGGAACCCATGCATTTTTTTTTTTTTTTTAATGAATTTAAAAAAAAAAATGTTGGTGAAAGTAGTAGTGAAGGTACAGGACACAGAGGAGTTAAAACTCAACCAAGCCCTTTAGCTGGGAAGTTTCAGAATCCAAAAGGGAGTTCGCTAGTTTTAGTCAGGCCGGCATCACACTTGCGATTGACTCGCACGAGTGAAATGTGAGAATATTTTGCATTTCACTCGAACCAATTAATCAATGAGGCAACTCCGATCTGCTATTTTTTTCTCAGTTCAAATCGGACTGAGGAAAAATCGCAGCATGCTGCGATTTCAAGAGTTTCTCGTGCAAGACTCTCCAATGCAAGTCTATGGGTGCGAGAAAAAAAACACATCACACGGACGACACACGGCCCATCCTAATAACATCCGATTTTCTAAATACAATTCTTTCATGTAGCAGTATGTAAATGCTCCTGTACAAGACTGTAAATGAGCAACAGCTGCTGAGGAAAAAAAAGGATTGCACACTGACAGTGTGGCGCCCTGGACAAGCCAGGGGCCACAGGTAACAACACACACATACCCCCACCCCCAACAGTTCACAGCAGACATCCCCAGTGAGACCTGATTCCTTCCCTCGGGTTCAGACAGACACACTAGGTGGGCGGAGTCAAGCAGATAGGCACGCCCGCCGAAGAGTTTGGCTAGCCTGAGGCAGGAAACTAGGGCAGACAAGTCCAGGCAGAGGAAGAGAGAGGAGGTCTGCAGAGAGGCAGACGCAGACTGGGGCCTAGGTTGGAGCCTAGGGCCCTCGTGCAGCAGTCAGGCAGACGGTAGTGGCTGTCTGCGAGAGCCGGGAAGACAGTCTGGTGGAACCGTAGGTAGCCGGGGCTGGGCGGCGGCCCACCGGTACCGAACCGGGGAGCCAGCTGGAAACCGGAGCGCAGGAGGAGTGTACGGAAGGTGCAGGAAAGGACTTACATTACCAACCTGGGGTCAGGGGAAAACACCGCAGCCGTCTGTGGGACCCGTCCATCCAGCCGTTTGTTTCATCAGAGACTCTGTGTACATCATTGGCTGAGTTAGTACCACCGTGCCGTGCGGCACAGCGCTGCCCCCATGACCCTGCACCTCGCCAGGCCCCGTAACCTGCCTGCAATCCATCCCTACCCCCTCACCGGGCCCCGGGACAACCAACCCCCTACCCACGGAGGGGAGGACTAACATCCAGGCTGCTCCCTGTCATCGCTCCCGGGATCCCCGTCCAGAGCAGCGGTGGTGTCACCAATGTCACCACAACCGTGGGTGGCGTCACGGACAATATCAAATCCCCACAATCAATTCCCACCCCTTTTCACTCACGGGCGAGGAACGCCGCTCGAGTCCCCGGGATCCGGCTCACCGCTCGAGCCACCACCGAGCAGCAGCCGCAGCAGCCGGACCCGAGCAGTGGGAGAGCGCAGCGTCCCCTCCTCCGCCCGCGACAACAGCACACGGATGAAAAGTGAGAAAAAAATCGTCCTACTCTCTGGCATGAGAATCGGACCTATTTTTCATATGCAAGTGTGATGCCGGCCTTAGTTGGCTAGCAAGTGAGTGACGCCAATCACAAATATAGGCCACATTCTGAGTGTGTGTAGAAAATAAGGTATCCACAGAGACCTAGGTGACCCATGTTTAGGGTCGAGACAGAACACCGTGGCCAGTGCAACCCATAGGGCCCTTCTCCACTTGCGATTTCTATGCGCGAGTGCGATCCGATAAAAAAATCAAAATCGCATTTGCACCAGTGTTAATCAATGAGGTCTTGTCCTCTTGCTTAATTTTTAACGGCACGACTCGTGCTCTCGGTGAAATCGCAGCATGCTGCGATTTGCACCGAGTCTCAGCTCTCGCACCCCCATGAAATCCTATGGGAGCGAGAAAAAAATCAGAATACGGGTGGCATACGCATGTCACACGGATCCTTGACACTTGCACACCGCTTCAGACTGGCTACCGGAGGAATCTCCAGTACTACCAGTCCTGACCGCGGTTACATGCACTGAACTCCGGAGCAGTCACCTGAGCTCCGGAGTGCAGCCTGAACAGCGAGCGCCGAGTGATTGATTCCCCGGCGATTGCTGTTCAGTTCAGCACAGCTGCAGACAGACTGGGCTGATCTCTGGAGCTCAGGTGACAGCTCCGGAGTTTAGTGCAGGTAACCGCTGCCAGGCCGGGTATTACTGGAGATTCCTCTGGTAGCCAGTCCACCACTGCTTGCATAAACACTCACATAGCACCCGCATGACGCTCGCATGTCATACGGATGCTATGTGAGGAAAAAAACACATACCGTACGCAGACCACACACAGATCATACACAGGACATTCGACTCACATTTGTAGCCGAGTGTCGCTGTGAATTTTTAAACGCAAGTGGAGAAGAGCCCTTACATATAGACACAAATTTCTGTGGCCTCTTCACAGGGATGTAACTCTAGGTGGTGTTAGGGTAGCAATTGTTCCCAGTGCAAGTCATTGAAGGAGTCAGAGCACCTCTACCAGATAAAAATTACTTTATTGTTTGAAAATTAGTAAAACAGGATTCTGATGGAACGTCTGATGAAATAAAGCACAATATGAAAAACTGAGTTCTAATGGACCCCATTTGCACATTTTTCTAGCAGTGTCCATCGTTTCAGATGGGAACAAAAAACGTGGGCCCAATTCCTCAAAACATTTACCAGTAAAAAGCTTTGAAAGGTCACAAAATGTTTGTGCAAAGTGGAGATGTATAAACATTTTGTTACTTTTGGCATTTTCACACCAATTTTGCCTCACTCAGGCAAACTGAGGTGAAATAGGGACATGACATCATACCTCATCTAATTAATGGTGAACTGTGGAGTTCCTTATTCCAAAATCTTACTCCAGTTCCTCATAGTAACGACACTCATCAGACACTCCTGATACAGCAAGAGGTCTGCGCTTCCAACATTTGCCCTCATAAAGACCAGGTCTTAATGTATTGCAGCCATTGTCTATTGAGAAGATGTACACTGGACCACTGGACCAACGGAGGTCATTTGAACTCTATTTGTCTCCTTGCACTCTATGGCTGCCTAAAAAATGGGATTCAGATGGAACACACAATGGAAGTGCCGAAGCCCATACTGTATATGGCCCCTTAGTTAGGAATTTACATTCACACTTCGAGGCACATATGTAAGCTATAAAATGCCACTGTGTAGTTTTTTTCCTTTATTGACTTTACTCAAAAATGCATTTGTGAAAGCAGCATAAAAATATACACATTTCCCTCAGAAAAGTGAATTAGACATTTTATGTCTTCTAGAGGGTAGAGATTGTTTCATTTTTCAAGGCCTCATTTTAAAAAAAAATGTTTCTGTCAGAAGCTAAGGAATGCCGATACTTCCAAGAAATATGTTTGTAAGGGGGATTCCCTTCTGGAACTACTGTCATGCTAGGTAAGGGGACATACCAAGCAAACGGCAAAAGGAAAAGGAAGGGAAACCCTGTGTCTAGGGAAAGGGAAGATAGTTACCCCTGACCAAACCTACTGCTGGTCCCTAGGATCCCTTACCACCCTAGATAGGTTCTGCACCTATGTGCGTGTGTGTGGATATCTGACCCTTGGTATCCCGAATGCTGGACCCTAAATAGGGAACGGGTGGGATGGGCTCTTCGTCAACCCCACTAAACAATTAAGAAAACACAAGAAGGACACAAAGTGGAAAGTGCATGAACTATTTATCCACAGATGACTCAGGTAGAAGGTCAGCAAAGTTTCAATCATGGTACTACAGATGAGAGCAAGCCACCTGCTTGCAACCAGAGCTTCAATGAACTGAATAATATCACCAGCACAAGTCCAGGAAAGATGGGAGTATTTAAACACATGGGCAATACTGATAATCAGCAGCTTGATAGAAAAAGGGCTCCCCTGGGTCTTAAAGAAGAAGAGAGGAAAACCCAGCAGGAAATATACCTAATACAATGAATAGTAACAGCAGGAACAATAGAAAGTCAGGGAGCATTTTGTGCAACCAAACTATGTGACCTTCTATTGCCAGAAACCATATGACTGTCACTCATAACATACCCGTGACAACTACGACAAACTCTTGCAGTTAAACAAATAGTCAAAAAACTTTGGGCCAGATTCATTATTTAAGATTTTCTTAATTCACTTTTTTTTCTTTTTTTGACTTGTGGTATTTGTTGATGTTTTTTGCTCTACATACATAAAAATGTCATTAACCGATTTGCAACTCTTTAGAGGAAACATGTACACTTTCTGCTAAACTGTAAAATTTGTGCCAAATGTCTGGCGAACTATGTCTGGCATACATAATTACTCCAAGGGAAACTGGACTACATTTGCAGAAAAATGTTGCGACTTTTATAATGTTGCAAATGATGAATCCTTCGAAAACATCTAGAAACACCAGAATTTGACAATAAAAAAGGATGCAATTTAAAAGAATTAGGAGCAAATGAAAAATTGGCAAAAAATAAAATAAACTAGACAAAGAAAAAATGCAAATGTAACAATGAATTGTGCTCTTTATTTTTTTTCCACAATTTCTTTTTTTTTTACAGTTTTAAACATCTGTCCCCCAGTCTTTACACATCATACATAGTGGCACAAGTCTACAAAGAGTTGTGTTGCATCCAAAAAGGATCTAAGCTTTCTCATATCCTTCAATGTTGCTGTGCATTTCTTGGAGGCTACTCACTTCGACAGATTGCACTACCTAGGTGTTTCTAGAGGGCTCCAGCCATTATGAATAGGTCCATACTGCGCGTCCATATTATGACCTTGTGAAACTAGTCCCCTGCCTTTCCAAGTCTGTTTTACTAACCATCAACTACAGAGAGCTTATGTATATTGGCACAGGGCGGTATTCATAGACCAGGTTTGGCTCCGGATGCCCCAGCACGCTGCATACAATACATGGTCCTGGCTGGGTGTGTGGACTTGTGTAGTGTGGACTATACGCCCATGCAGGCTGCATGTTGTCGTTGGCTGGCTAGGACCAAATGATGACTTCCTTTCAAAAGGAGAGCACCAGTTCAGTTTTAACAACAACTCTTTACTTAACAGTTAATCTTCATCATCTCTACACACAAGATAGTAGGCACACATCTTCCAGCACATTTCAGTTGTACAAAGCATATTCCAACACAATTGCAGTTCCAGCTTGATTGTTTCCATTCTTACTGGTCTTATGAGTCCCAGTACAACCCAGCTATAGTCCAATCTGTGACAATCATTTTCCCCTTCTGCAGCTCCACGTCTCTTCTCCTCATAGAGGTAAGAGGTTTTAACACTATGGCCAGAGTAGAGCTTTGTGCTCCCAGATGCTTTGGGAAACTCTGCATAGGAAAGCCAACTTTGCTCACATACTTGTCCATCCTTACCCCTTACCATTTTGGCTTGGGGCCTTGTTGCTAAATTCCCATCACATCCTTTTGTCTGGAGCCACTCCAGTGAGAGGCTAGTCTCTAGCCTTAGCATTGTCTTGCATTATGTGTCTTGATTAACACTCAAGGTTCATGATATCTTAACTCCAAACTCCTCTCCCCTTCTTTTGCCACAAATAATCCAGTGCAAGTGGCCTTGACAACCTACAGGCTATAAGGGTATGTGCGCACGTTGCTTTTTACCTGCTTTTTACCTGCTTTTTTGCTGCTTTTTCTTCTGCGCTGTTTAATGCCAAAATGGATGTGTTCTTCTATTCAAGCAAAGTCTATGGGAATTTGGGTTTCTTGTTCACACTATGTTGTTCAAAATGCTGCCTTTTTGAGGCAGAAATTTGGTCAAAAACTCAGCTTTTCAAAGAAGCAACATGTCAATTGTTTTTGCCATTTGGGTTTTGCACTGCAAAGCTGAGTTTTTGACCAAAGTTCTGCAACAAAAAGGCTGCAGTTTGATTTGCATAGTGCGGACAAGAAACCCAAATTCCCATAGACTTTGCTTGAAAAGCAGAACACAACCATTTTGGCATTAAACGCTGCAGTTGAAAAAGCAGCAAAAAAGCAGGTAAAAAGCAGGTAAAAAGCAACGTGCGGACATAGCCTTAAGGCTACTTTACACACTGCGATATCGGTCCCGATATCGCTAGTGTGGGTACCCGCCCCCATCTGTTGCGCGACACGGGCATATCGCTGCCCGTGCCGCACAACATCGCCCAGACCCGTCACACATACTTACCTGTCCGGCGACGTCGCTGTGACCGGCGAACCGCCTCCTTTCTAAGGGGGCGGTCCGTGCGGCGTCACAGCGACGTCACTGAAACGTCACTGAACCGCCGCCCAATAGCAGCGGAGGGGCGGAGATGAGCGGGACGTAACATCCTGCCCACCTCCTTCCTTCCGCATAGCGGCCGGGAGGCTGGTAGGGAGAGCTTCCTCGCTCCTGCGGCGTCACACGCAGCGATGTGTGCTGCCGCAGGAGCGACGAACAACCTCGTTACTGCTGCAGTAACGATAATTGGGAATGGACCCCCGTGTCGCCGATTAGCGATTTTGCATGGTTTTGCAACGATGCAAAATCGCTGATCGATGTCACACGCAATGGCATCGCTAATGCGGCCGGATGTGCGTCACAAAATCCGTGACCCCAACGACTCCGCATTAGCGATGTCGTAGCGTGTAAAGCCCGCTTTAGTCTGCTTGTCTCACATTGAGTCTTGTGATGAGGTTACTCACTCAGCTTGCTTCTTCGGGTAACAACATGAACACTTTTACTTAAAAAAAGTCCAGCAGGTTAATTCAGCAACACATTAACTGGTCCTCAGGAACATAACATAAGCCCTCTTCTGGCTTCAAGGAACAGAAACATGGAATACAGTCTGTTTCACTTGTGGTACCCCTGCACAGGTTCAGATACAACTTCACACTAGAAGTATCCCAGTGGAGATGTAGAAGTCTCCACACAACACTAAGGGGCACTTTGCACGCTGCGACATCGCAGGCCAATGTTGCGATGCCGAGCGCGAGAGTCCCTGCCCCCGTCGCAGCTGCGATATCCTTGTGATATCTGCCGTAGCGAACATTATCGCTATGGCAGCTTCACATGGACTCACCTGCCCTGCGACCGTCGCTCTGGCCGGCGACCCGCCTCCTTATTAAGGGGGCGGGTCGTAAGGCGTCACTGCGACGTCACACGGCAGGCGGCCAATAGGAGCGGAGGGGCGGAGATGAGCGGGATGTAAACATCCCGCCCACCTCCTTCCTTCCGCATATCCTACGGAAGCCGCAGTGACGCCGGTAGGAGATGTTCCTGGCTTCACACAGAGCGATGTATGCTGCCGCAGGAACGAGGAACAACATCGGACAGTCGCGTCAGCGTAATCATGGATTACGCCGACGCTGCACCGATGATACGATTACGACGCTTTTGCGCTCGTTAATCGTATCATCGAGCCTTTACACACTACGATGTCGCATGCGATGCCGGAAGTGCGTCATTTTCAATTTGACCCCACCGACATCGCACCTGCGATGTCGTAGTGTGCAAAGCCCGCCTTACCTAGCCCAGTCAGGCCAAATGAATCCTCCCTCTCAGAGGTTTCTTTCGGAGGAATAACAACCTCCCCACACTGTTCATGTGTCAAACAAACAGACAAAATTATAACATATGAGACACAACCATGGGTGGAGATATGTGGATAGCCAGACACACACCAGAGTCTAGTCCTCATTAAAAAAAGAAAGTACTATCTCATTAAGGGATGCTCAATTTTCAAAAGTAGCAACTCAACAGTACAATTGCAATACAAAAATTACATGGATCACCTTTGTCTTCACACAGGTCAGCATTGTATTCACAAAGACTCCAGACACAAGAATGGATTCTCTATTGCTCAGCTAAACTTGAAGACCACTGGGCTAAGGCAGGTTTCTCTTTAGGCCTTTGGGCAGCCAATTTCACATAAACCTGTCAACTCACCCGTTTATAATTGGAATCACCCCTTTTATTTCATGACTTCCACCCTAGGCCATCGCTGTAGCTCCTGGCAGTGATGCATACATGAGCAGTGAAGACAAAGTAAAACTATCACCGATTACTCCCATAACATAAGCAAACAGGGATTAGCCATAAATGTGTCACGGACACTGATTCAGTGGCAAATACTTTGAACTTGAAGCATGTCCAAGATATGTAGTGTTTCCTTTTTTTATTTGATCTTGGTGGAAAAAACTGAATTAGGACCAATACATTTTGGTGTAGTAGTAGACGAGGTGCTTCTTAGTTGATCTGCGCACTAGCAGTATCTTTCAAAGGTGGTATTTAAAAAAAAAAAACAAAGTGAAGACCCCAGACTTCCAACCATATGTTTCTGCTGACCTCTACCTTCAGCTTACCAGTACATTTCCTGGTGGCTGAAATGTGTCCTAATCTACACTGAGGCCCACAACAGGCAGCATGACACCCCAAGCAATTGCACAGCACACTCCCTATTTGTGACCAAACATCTTGTATGGACTCTAATCTGGCATTCTGTGTGGTGGTGCAGCACACTATGCTATAAAGCACATCAATAAATCAGCTTGCGGGTTCTTCCTGGGCCTGGGCTTATGGTGGGACCTCCTCCTGCACTCCTGCATGATGGTAGTCAGAAAATTATCTTTCTAGGTACACAGCTAGTTTGACTTGTTATGGTGGCAGGGCTTAAATATTCTGATTTTGATCATTAAAATGTTGACGAGTATGCGTTGAATGATGAATAAAGGTATGGAATATTGATTTTGACCCACACACCCATATTGGTTACCTCTAGATGCTTTTTTAAATCACTTCTGTTCTAAAAGTACTCCTTGTAACATTATTATACCTTTTTTTTCTCTGCTGTGATAGCGCGATGTTCATGTTTGTCTGTAATATCATCATTCATCATATTTATGTATGTACTAGCTGCAGTACCCGGGCGTTGCCGGGGATAGTAACTGTCTCTCTCCCAGTCTCTGTGTGTCTGTCTCTGTCTGTCTCTATCTCTGTGTCTGTTTCTATCTCTGTCTGTCTCTCTCTAGCTCTGTGTCTGTCTGTGTCTGTATGTCTCTCTCTGTCTGTCAGTAATTTTCCCCATCTGTTTCGTTCCTGTCTCTTTCCCTGCCTGTCTCTCTTTCTGTCTCTTTCCCTGTCTGTCTTTGTCTGTCTCCTTGACTGTCTGTCTCTCTCTCTCTCTGTCGCTTTCTGTCTCCCTCTAGCCGTCTCCCTACCGACATCTTATTAACTCGCACATCAGCTTCTTATACTGACAATTTATTTTGTTCCTATAGCAACCAATCACAGATCCTATTAATAACCTAAAAGCTCGCAGGTCCATTGACCTTAATGGAGGCAGGTTTTTTGGAGTGCAACTGTAAAGTGCGGGGTTAAATTTCCCCATCCAAACAAAGTCTATGACGTTCCCTGAGTCACATGGGGTGTCTGTGCAAAATTTTGTGATTGTAAATGCGACGGTGCGGATTCCTTTTGCGGACATACACACACACATACACACATACATACACTCAGCTTTATATATTAGATTTGCCAATTGGCAAATGGTTTGTTAGGCGACTTATTGCAAAATAGCCAGAAAATTCTTTTAAAGAATTACCGTGTTTCTGACCCGCAACACACATCCGTTTTTTTTGTACGTGTGCGGTACGTATTTGCACGTACCGGAGACACGTACACACGGAGACCCATGTTATTCAATGGTAGATGGCACACACACGTAAAATCACACGGAATGTGTGTCCGTGTGATAAGTACGTGTGTGCGCTTTTCTGCACGGACCACATGTCCGTTTTTGGCCGGCAGCACGCAGGCATGGACCTGCTAAAGTCTATGGGTCCGTGCCTGCACGGACCGCACATGGAGTATGTCCGTGTTCAGCACGTTTCCTGCGTGTGCGTTTTTACACTAGCGATCTTATTTTTATTTTTTTTTAAATTAAATTCAGTATACTTACCTTTTTTTCTGCTGTTCTCAGTTATACTTACATTGGCGCTCGGTTTTTTTCTTCCCCCGGCTCATACCGCTCCCCGATCACCAGCGCGGCGAGGAACAGCTGTGCAGAGAATACACGGCAACAATTACTTTGAATATGCCGGCTGCTCATTAATCAATCTCGTATTCCCTGCTTTCCCCACCCACAGACGCCTGTGATTGGTTGCAGTCAGACATGCCCCCCACGCTGAGTGACAGGTGTCTCACTGCACCCAATCACAGCAGCCGGTGGGCGTGTCTATACTGTGCAGTAAAATAAATAAATAAATAATTTAAAAAAACGGCGTGCGGTCCCCCCCAATTTTAATACCAGCCAGATAAAGCCATACGGCTGAAGGCTGGTATTCTCAGGATGGGGAGCCCCACGTTATGGGGAGCCCCCCAGCCTAACAATATCAGTCAGCAGCCGCCCAGAATTGCCACGTACATTATATGCGACAGTTCTGGGACTGTACCCGGCTCTTCCCGATTTGCCCTGGTGCATTGGCATTCGGGATAATAAGGAGTTTTTGGCAGCCCATAGCTGCCAATAAGTCCTAGATTAATAATGTCAGGCATCTCCCCGAGATACCTTCCATGATTAATCTGTAAATTACAGTAAATAAACACACACACTCGAACAATCCTTTATTAGAAAAAAAACCACTAACAAATTGCCTTGTTTACCAATTTTATAAGCCTGAAAAAGATCTCCATGTCCGGCGTTATCCAGGATGGTCCAGCGTCGCTTCCAGCTGTGCTGCATGAAGGTGACCGGAGCTGCAGAAGACACTGCCGCTCCTGTCAGCTCCACGCAGCTAATGAATGGAATAGCGCAATCAGCTGAGCTGTCACTGAGGTTACTCGCGGCCAACGCTGAATACAGCTGATCGCGCTATTCCCTTCATTAGCTGCGGGGAGCTGACAGGAGCGGCGGTGTCTGCTGCTGCTCCAGTCACCTTCATGGCTTAAAGTTAACATTTCAGGTCCCCTATGCCCTCCATCCCAGCAGTATTCATGGCTTGTATCACGCATAGACTTTGGGAAAGATCCGGCGCACGACACGACACAAAACAAACAAGGGGTTCACCACAACAAACATAGGGTACACCGGGGATACTTTAACAATGGTCTGCCCTGGCGCTAGGGAGACAGATGATGGGACACCTCCTGCACTCACCTGCACCTGCAGCTGTACTTTGCACTCCTAGAAAGCCCTATACAGGTTCCAGGTTAGACACCTGTCGCCGAGCAGGATACCTGAAACCCTAGGAAGCCCTGTGATAACCCTGGCTAGTGAGCTGGCAGGTGAGGATCGCTAGTCTCCCTGCTGCAATAAAACAACATGGAAAGGAACAACAGACAGACTGCAGCCTACACCCTTTCCAACAACCAAGGCTCAGCAGCTCATTCCACCTCCAGGCCTAGCTTCAGAATGAATCAGAATAACTGGCACCCTCTATTGGAAGATGTATAGGGAAAGTGAGTGGTCATCAATCGGAAGCACCTGAGACAAGGAATCAGAAGCTGCTGGAAAGCTGCTGGCAACAAAACTGACATTTAAGGGTGCTTTACACGCTGCGACATCGCTAGCGATTGCTAGCGATGACGCGAGTGATAGCACCCGCCCCCGTTGTTTGTGCGACATGTGGTGATCGCTGCCGTAGCAAACAATATTGCTACGGCAGCGTCACACTCGGTGTCACAGCGACGTCACAGCGGCGTCACAAAACGTCCGCCCAATAGAAGAGGAGGGGAGGAGATGAGCGGCCGGAACATGCCGCCCACCTCCTTCCTTCCTCCTTTCCGGTGGATGCAGGTAGGATGATGTTCGTCGTTCCTACGGTGTCACAGACAGCGATGTGTGGTGCCGCAGGAACGACAAACAACCTGCGGAATGAAACACAAACGACATTATTATTAGGAGCGACGTGTCAACGAGCAACGATTTTTGCTGTTTTTGCTATCAATGATCGTTGCTCCTAGCTGTCACACGCTGCGATGTCGCTAACGATGTTGGATGTGCGTCACAAACACCGTGACCCCAACGATATATCGTTAGCGATGTCGCAGCGTGTAAAGCACTCTTAACACTTTCAGCACCAAAGGAAAGAAACACATTTAATGTTAAGAGTCTCCAAAATAAAATCACACTCAGGCCCTGAATCTGTCACAGATCTCTATATAAAGAGAGACCACTGTGACAGCTTGATGCTCTAATTCTCTCACTAACCAGCCTGGTATAATACTATTCACTAATATGAATGTTTAAAAAAACTACTTATAAACCTCGGTATCCCTATGTTAATTAGGTTTGTGCCTAGTCACAGGAGCGTTAGTTTCCCTGATTAATCGGCCCTTTTTCCATGTTATCACACCCCTGTGGATGTGATAAAATGATTTCCACGAGCTGGCGTCAATGCCAGGTTCTGGAAATCTAGTGCATGTGTGGCATCCCTGAGGCTCAGTCGCCAGAGGGAATTGCATCTGGTTTAAGTTGTAATTCTCTCCCGGGTGAGAAGAGGTTAATCACTGGTTTCTGCCACTCACATAGAACATATAGCATGAGTCACCACATACAGGAAGCCAGACTGTAGGTTGGCACCATAGCAACGGGTAATCCCCCCAACACTGCTGAGTCATTCCAAAGGGTGGGGACTGCTCTCAGTGAGTAAGTAGAAAGAAAAAACAGTTTCACTTTTAGTCACAGAACAGTCTGAACAATGAAGGAGCAACATGTCCCCTGGGGGGAGCTCCCCTCAGGGATCCATCCAGGATGCACGCCTAGGAGCTATCTCGGGGAAGGAGGAGAGAGTGCCAGAACATCATGGGACTTGTAGTATCATGGCTACTACAGAGAGTGCTTGACAGAACTTCTATAGCTATGACTGGCTAAACTGGAAGAGGTTGAGAGACAGAGGTGACCGGTGGAGATGGTGAGACACAGGAGACATGGCAGCTGGGGGGGAGCTTAACCGCTTCAACAGTGCCAACGCAGTTGGCACTGCAGAACCCTTGGTTGGGGAAACTTTCATGGACTCTAATAAATCTGCAGGGGTTGGGTATTTCATGTCCCATCGCTCACCACCCACTTTCCTGGTGCACAGTGACATATAGGATCCAGGGTCGGGTTTACAGCCAGGCCCCACAGCAAGGACCCGCATCACCTGCATATGGGACGGGACACTTAACACAGACAGCGAAGTCCCCAAGTTGCTTCAGACCATAGGGAGCCATGAGTCAGTGCAAGGAGGAAGGTCTCACACATTTCCACAGAAACCTGTGACTGCCTCCGAACCACCCGGGACTGTCTGGAATCCATCCATGGTGGCGGATAGCGGCACCTCCGGGCAGCTTCAAGAACTGTGAGTAAATGGAACTTTGAACTGCAGCCCCCTGTGTAGTCCTTGTCATTGCCAGCGCCGCCGCCCCGCGCTTCGGCGCCCTCAGTCCTCCCCATTGTCCTCATCCTCCCTGGGGCTCGCTTCACATGTGGGGAGCTGGACTATCTGTGCTGCGTTAACATCAGCCCCAGAGGAGAGCAACATCTCTCAGCGGCGGCTAATTCCTGGACACACACCACGGGTGGCGCTGCAAAGCATCCCCCATTTCCATCCAGCACTGCCCCTGGGAGAGGAAAAGTCACAGGAGGGGTCGGCGGCCGAGACCCCAGTCACTACTGTCACCGGTGATGCTTCCCAGGGACCCTTCATCCTCCTTTAATCCCCTCTACACCGGACACCCCTTGCACCTATCTTTACATGTAGCAGACAAGGCCACGGAGCCGGGTCTGGCCAGTCACAGCAACCCCACGAAACCACTGGCCCGGTGACAAGTAACCCCTGAGGCCCCGTGGGGAGCTACACATGCGTGAGGCTCATTTCGTTAATGTCAGTATGCCTTACACGTAGTGTGTACGCTTCCTGGCTTCATTAGGGGCACTGCGCATGACCGGACATTTAGAAGTCGGCTCATGTTCACGTCTTCTGAATTTTTGCTCAGGACAGATTCTTCCATGGAATCTCTATGGGTTGCATAATTCTTTTATTTCTCTCCTTAAAGGCCGCGTTACACGTTGCGACATCGCTGCAATCGCACCCGCCCCCGTCGTGCGTGCGTAATGGGCAAATCGCTGCTTGTGGCGAACAATCGCGCTAGTATGCGTCACACGCACATACCTTACTAATGACGTCGCTGTGGCCGGCGAACAAACTCTTTTTTAAAGGAGAGGTTCATGCGGCGTCACAGTGACGGTACACAGCGGGCCACCAATAGAAGCGGAGGGGCAGAGAGCAGCCGCATTAACGTCACTCCCATCTCGTTGCCAGAGGATGCAGGAACGCTGTTGATCGTCGTTCCCGGGGTGTCACACGTAGCGATGTGTGCTGCCTCAGGAACGACGAACAACTGCATCCAAAAAGATCAACGATATTTGACATTTTTCGGGTCGTTAGCAGTCACTCGTACGTGTCACACGCAACAATGTCGCTAACGAGGCCGGATGTGCGTCACGAATTCCGTGACACCAGCGATATCTCGTTAGCGATGTCCTTGCGTGTAAAGCGGCCTTTATTCTTTGATCTGTTTGATCCTCTTGCTGTAATCTCACTTCCAAATAAGCTTTTTACCTGCTTCACTACATGAGACTGAAGGCTGCTTTACACGCAGCGACATCACTAGCGACCCTATCGTGCTTGCGTCAAATCGCTGCCCGTGGCGGACAATATCGGTAGTGCGCATCACACGCACATACCTTACTAACGACGTCGCTGTGGCCGGCGAACAACCTCTTTTCTAAAGGGGGCTTTACACACTGCGATATCGCTAGTGATTGCTAGCGATGTTGCGAGTGATACCACCCGCCCCCGTCGTACACGCAACATGTGGTGATCAATATCGCTACGGCACCGTCACACGCACATACCTGTTCAGCGACGTCACTGTTGCTGCCGAACAATCCCTCCTTCATGGGGGAGGTGCGTTCGGCGTCACAGCGGCATGACAAAACGGCCATCCAATAGAAGAGGAGGGGAGGAGATGAGCGGCCGGAACATGCCGCCCACCTCTTTCCTTCCTTCTTTTCCGATGGATGCAGGTAGGATGATGTTCGTCATTCCTGCGGTGTCACACACAGCGATGTGTGGTGCCGCAGGAACGATGAACAACCAGCGACATGCACCACCAACGATATTATGAAAAGGAGTGACGTGTCAACAATCAAAGATTTTTGCTGTTTTTGCAATCATTGATCGTCGCTACTAGCTGTCACACGCTGCGATGTCACTAACGACGCCGGATGTGCGTCACAAGCACCGTGTAAAGCCCCCTTAAGGGGCGGATCATGCGGCGTCACAGCGACGTCACACAGCAGGCCACCAGTAGAAGCGGAGGAACGGAGAGCAGCCGCATAAACGTCACTCCCACCTTGTTGCCGGAGGACACAGGAACGCTGTTGTTCGTCGTTCCTGGGGGGTCACACGTAGCGATTTGTGCTGCCTCAGGAACGACGAACAACCAGCGTCCAAGAAGATCAACGATATTTGGAAAATGAACGACGTGTCAACAATCAACGATATTTGTGGTATTTGGGATCGTTAGCGGTCGCTCATAAGTGTCACGCGCAATGACGCCGGATGTGCGTCACGAAATCCGTGACCCCAGCGATATCTCATTAGCGATGTCGTTGCATGTAACGGGGCCTTAAGACCTTGAAGTCTTCCACATCAGTGGTAATGAATGATGTAGTGGGGCCCCTTTGTTACCTTTGTCTCTGTAGTAGTGTAAAGGGGTAGAACTAGTAAATGCAAGACCTCAACACACTATGACAATCCATATAATTAGTAGTTGTTGCTATTATTAGTGTAGAATATTTATTAATACTGCTCCTCTCAGGTCCCCTTGACTCTTGGTAAATGGAATTTTAGAGTGTATGTATTTGTAGACACACTCTAGTCTGACGTCTCTCACTGGCATCAGAGGCATCATGTTTTGCTTGCTACGCCATATATACTACTAAGCTTTGCATTCATCTTAGCACAAAGATAAAAATGGATGATCCGATACTGGACACGGGTAAATCCTCCAGGGTCAGATCAGCTTTAAATCTGCATATTTAAGGTTTCCTTTACCAGTAAGGAATGCTAATAACTTATCTTAGGAGACACAAAAATGATCCCGTCAGTTATGTTACAGTAGGAAGTGAGACCGCCCTTAACACTAATGGGGTCAGGCACCTACTTGTGTCCAAGATAACCATTACCTCTGTTAAAAACACATTTGGCCGGGATCCATGGACTTTCCTGGCTGCGTCTTACAAGGCACACGTCTTCCTCTAGTGATTAAGTCTCCATCTTTCTTAAAATAGACTGTTTCGTGGCTTCCTTTGTGTTAACAGGGGCATGTGAGCCCATGGAGGTAAGAGTAATAAATCTTTGCTTTCACTACATGTTAAATATATGACACCCATACCACATGAACTTAACATGCCTCGCCTCATGAATTACAAGCCAGTGGGTTCAGTCAGGTTGTAGATCACTCATTACATTGGTAAAAGTGCAAAGGGAATCTGTGATTTTCCCAGAATTTCCCCATAATACCATGACAGAATTGTACAATTCCATTTATACAATAGATATTAACAGTGGTGTGGCCGTATATATTAATTATTTATTTCAAAGTTTCACAAGCCCTGGTGGACCTTTGACTAAGTACTGCACAAGAACCCACCAGAATGGATTTTTCACATCCAATCCTTCTTTTTCCTTAGTAGAAAAGTGGTTTTCTGGCAGCCTCCTATCTCTTTTCTATTGAAATAAGATGTGCCCTTTGCTGAATCATGGATATTGATACATGAATTGGAACTGCTAAATATACATTTGATGTCTGTGTAAGATAGCCAGGGGCAGTAGTCGTGGGTGAGGGTTACAGTCCTCAACCCGCCCCGGTACCCTACAGACATGGGGGGGCAGAGTGGTGTGTGGAGATAGTACCTGTTAGCCGCTGCACATTTGCAGTTTAGTCCTGCTTTTCTGCATCCCGTTCACACAGTGCAATGTTACATGCGGCGTTACTAAAGATGAATCCACAGCCAGTTAAAACTTCAATGGCCTTAAGGGTGCTTTACACGCTGCGACATCGCTAGCGATCTCGTTAGCGATGTGACACGCCAGATCACATCTGCGATCTGATATGTCATATCGCTAATGAGATCGCTAGTGATGTCGCAGCATGTAAAGCACCCTTTACTGCATACTTGTCTTTAACAACGTTTCCAGTTAATATTCACAGGCTCGACACCACATTCTACCCATTCCGGCTCTTCCATTTCTGCTGCAGTCAGAGTCCCACCGGCTATCAAAGAGGATGAGGGTTTGGCACTGCTGTTATTAAGCACTGTGCTGCTCCCCATAATGGCTACGCTACTTTCCCAGGATAACTCGTAGAGTCTTCTATCCTGCTGTGTCAGTGGCCCAATCAGTCAATACCGAGTCTGCCAACTCTCCGCACGATTCACGTTTGCCCACTTGAGGAAGAGGGGCGCTGTCTGTTCCCTTGCTCTACCTCACTGAAGCCTCCCTGCTGCCAGCTGCATTTTCTGGTCACTGGGTTTCTTTCTCTTGCTCAATCTCCTGCCTGTTCTCCTCCACACCACACTGTTCCATTCTGCTACATCTGCTGCTTGCACTTGTCTGTGTTACTCTTCTCTCTCTGCCTAAAACCAAGAAATGCCTTCCACTATATCCCTTCACTGTGGGCCAGGCCTATCCAGCTAAGGCCGGCTTCTCACTAGCGAGTTTCTCGCAGTAGTGCAATGCGAGAAAATCTCGTATTGCACTTGGACACGTTAAACAATGAGGCAGCTCCCATCTGCTATTTTCTTCTCACTCCGAATCGTACTGAGAAAAAAATCGCAGCATTCTGCGTTTTGGAGAGTTTCTCGCGCGAGTCTCTCCAATGCAACTCTATGGGAGCGTGAAAAAAATGCATGTCACATGGATCGGCGCTCACACCATCCTAGTGACATTCGTTTTTCTAAATACATTAATCTCATGTTTCTCAAAACACTGGAAATGAGTGAGGTCTCACAATGTCGGTCAATCATAGAGATTGACCAACATTGTGAGACCTCACTCATTTCCAGTGTTTTGAGAAACATGCGATTAATGTCAGTCGGTCTCTCCCTCTCGGTCTCTATTCTCTCTCTGTCGGTCTGTCTCTCTCTCTGTCGGTCTCTCTCTCTGTCCATGTCGGTCAGTCTCCCCCCCTCTCTGATACTCACCGATCTCCGATCACCGGCGCGGCGCTGCACGGCATTCATACTGCTCCGGCGGCTTCTCCTCTTTTGAAAAAGCCGGCCACTCATTATTCAATCTCGTATTCCCTGCTTTCCCCACCCACCGGCGCCTATGATTGAATGCAGTCAGACACCCCCCCACCGCTGAGTGACAGCTGTCTCACTGCAACCAATCACAGCTGCCGGTGGGCGGGTCTATATTATGCAGTAAAAAAAAAAATAATTTATAAAAAACGTCATGCGGTTCCCCCCAATTTTAATACCAGCCAGGGTAAAGCCACACGGCTGCAGGCTGGTATTCTCAGGATGGGGAGCCCCGCATTATGGGGAGCCCCCCACCCTAACAATATCAGCCAGCAGCCACCCGGAATAGCCGCATCCATTAGATGCGACTGTCCCGGGACTGCACCCGGCCATCCCAAATTGCCCTGGTGCGGTGGCAATCGAGGTAATAAGGAGTTAATGGCAGCAGCCTATAGCTGCCACTAAGTCCTAGATTAATCATTGCAGGCGTCTCCCCGAGATACCTTCCATGATTAACCTGTAAGTTTAAGAAAATGAAGACATACACCCAAAAATCCTTTATTTGAAATAAATAAAAAAAACAACCTCTTTCACCACTTTATTCAAGACCCCAAATACCCTTCCATGTCCGACGTAATCCACAGAGGTCCCTCGACGCTGTCAGCTCTGCTACATCGGAAGCTGACAGAGAGCAGTCACAGACCACGACCGCTCTCTGTGAGCTCCCCGCAGCGACTGAAGTGAGTCGCGCTATCAGCGATGACATCACTCAGGTTACCCGCGGCCACAGATCTCAGCAGGAGGACTTCATCTGTGGTCGCGGATAACCTGAGTGACGGCACCGCTGATCGCGTGGCTCACTGCGGTCACTCAGGGGATTTGCGATCACCGGTGAGACCTTCACCGGTGACCGAAAATTAGGCCATGCAACACAGACAGAGCCGCGGGATGACAATGAAGTCAGGTGAAGTTCATCTGACTTCATTCTGATCGTGCGCCTCTGTCTGTGTCTGTTGTCAGCGGCTATTCAGCTCTGCTACATGGCTCTGTCTGTGGCTGCTGTCAGCGGCCATGTAGCAGAGCTGAATGGCAGATGACAGCTGCTGAGAAAAAAAAGGATCACACACAGATCAAACACGCATTACACACGCTCTGCTACCCTGGAAACAAAAAAAAGCATCGCACTTGCATTGCACACTGACCTAACGTGAACTAAAATCGGCCGAGTTTTTTTCAGGCAAGTCGGACCGATTTTACACGCATAAATGTGTTTAGAGCCTAACCCTTACAGTACTGCCGCTATATCTTCTATCTGAGCCTCCCTTTCCTGCTAAGGAGCCCATTGCTATCTAGAGGTAACTGACAGTACTGCAACATAACCCACATGACAAGGAATTTTGGAATTTTCACATTACCGAACACTATACCTAAAACAACTATACCTCAATAACATTTCCCTTAATCACACATATAAAGGCATGACATCTTCAGGGACAGCAGTGCACTGGACACCCTCTTACATCTGTGACAAACTTAACTTATAAACATGTGACATTTACAGCCCATTTTCAAAATAAAAAGCCACTGGCAATTCATTTTTCGGACTATAAGACGCACCCTTGTTTTAGAGGAGGAAAAAATAGAAAAAAAAATAAAATTAAAGTAAAAGAATGTGGTCATGACACACTGTTATTTTACTTCTGACAGTGTTACTGAGGTAATAATATCCCCAAATTCTGTCCTCATATCCCCCATTCTGGGTACCTTCCAGGTATATATGTATGTGGAATCGTGGAATATGTATGTTCCCCATCATTATATGTGTGATCCTCCAATCTGGTGTGTTATATACTATGTGTGTGTGTGTATATATAGAGTGTGTGTGTGTAATATATATATATATATATATATATATATATATATATATATATGATCCAACCCCATCCAGGTGTACAGTAATGTCTTTATATACTATATTATTTATTGCCTTACTTTTACTGATGTGCTGCTCACCATGCTTCAGTTTGGTCCTGGCACTAGAAACAGTCTCCCATATCTCGAGGACCTGCAGTGATGTAATGAAGAGGCGGGCACTGTGCTGTTCTGTGCTGCTCTGGCCCACCCCTCTGCATTACATCACTGTAGGTCCTTGTCAGCTACGGGAGACTGTTTCTAGTGCAGAGGAAGGATCAAAGTGAAAGTAATTTGAGCCCTCAGCACAGAGACTGCGGCTGTGCTGTGAAGGTATGCCGTGCTCTGGCCCGGACACTGCAGTGATCTGCACTTCTTCCGGGCGAGACATGAGTGCAGCGTCCCCCTGCTCCTGCTCCTACACAGCGGACACACAGTCTCCCCAGCCGCTGCAGGAAGCCGGCATCTGAAGAACCCACGTGTGACCGCTGTTTACATTAAACTATTGATTTGCTGCTCCTCACAGCCGCTGACTGCAGAGAGAGGTGGGCGGGGAGCAGCTAATGAATATTCACTTACTTTAAGCAGCGGGCACACGTGGTTTCTCCAGCGCCGGCTTCCTGCAGCAGAGACCCTCCCTGCCTCCTGTGATCCCACTGCATAGCGCTGACTCCCCACAGCTCCCTACCCCGCAGCTTCAGACCATAAGACGCACCCCACACTTTCCTCCCAAATTGGGAGGAAAAAAAGTGCGTCTTATGGTCCGAAAAATACGGTACCTATTATCTACATGGGCAATGGACAACTACAAATATCTTGAATGGGTTTGAAAAATATGATACTACTGTGCATGATGGCAACCACTCAAATGAATTAGAAACCATGTAATACAAGGTTCTGCTAAATCTTTCACAGTTGAAGCCTCTCCACTAACTAAAGCCAATTTCACACCAGTGTAATATGGATACATGTCTTCAGTGGTTGCTGTTAGGCCACAATTCCTGACCCCACTGTAGGTGTCTGTCACAAGGAGGTTTTTAGGAAGGTACTGGAGAAAGAATGTATGTATTGCCGTGATATCACCAATGCGAAGAAGTGTTGATTAATATTAGTAATTTATTTTACAGGTCGACGCATTTCTGGGATAAAGTCCCCTTCCACAGGACCATGGAAATCGACAATCAGATTAGGACTGGTCAGGAGCAGGGCCAGGAAGGAAACTCAGGTATCTCCACCATCAGGAGTATCCATGAGATTAGGGATAGCAGAGAGCTCCCTAGTTTGAGGGACAAATTAGGATCCCCAGTTCCCAGCTATCCCATAATCATGCCTGCTATAGTTTCTCTATACTGGTCTAGTGAGATGTTGTGATCCATACTTACTGGAGGTTGCAGTACCTTATTGTTACGAGCAGTATTGGTGTTAACATTTGTTGTCCTTTTGTTGGTGCTTTACTTGTCTTGCTTTTCTCCTTAGGTTCTTACTGTTTGTTCCTATGAGTTTGCAGTGTGTCTGAGCTTTGGTTTTTCCCTGTCTGTCTTTATCTGTGTTGCCATCACACTCCTGCATCTTCATTCCCTGGGGGGGGACAATTTAGTTCTGGTCAGGAGAATAGTAAGTCACAGGACTCCGCCATCTCCACCAACAGGGGTACTCTGGAGGTTAGGGATAGCCTAGGGTCCCCTAAAGTGAGGGACAGTATAGGAGCTCCTTGTCCCTCATGTGGCTCCCTGGACTAGCCAGGTCGTCACAGGTAACACACACACACCCCCACCTCCACTAGACAGCAACATTAGCCAAACACAAAACCCTTGTTGCCTCCTTCCAGGGTCTGATGTCCACACCAGGTGGGGCGGAGCCAAGTGGTTGGCCCCACCCACCGATGAGTTCACAGGCCTGTAGGCGGGAAAAGTGACAGAACAGTTGAGGAGGTTGAAGTGAGAGGAGTCAAGTGGAGAGTGTCTGGGTTTGTGGCCCAGGCACTCACAACAAAGTTGGCAGACGGTGGTGGCCGTCTGCAAGAGTGGTGGATCAACGCGGAACCGTAGGACCGGGGACGGGCGATGGCCCGCCGGTACCGACTGGGGAGCGAAGTGAAGCCGGCACACACAGGCAGGGCCATCGGACCCCGACTAGGCTTGGAGTCACCGTCAACAGTCAAATCCGAGTGTGACAGGAACCCCAGGGGTTTCCTAACATCCATAGACCCGTTAGAAGGCAACCGTCCGCACCGTGAGGGTATACAGCTACCGCCTAAGGCTAGAGACCTAAGGGCCAGCGCCTGCGGGCAAACGGGCATTTGATGTTGCTCCACTGATCCTGGAACAGTGTGTATTCCTGTTCTATGAATCTCCATTCTGAAGTTATGCCCCTCCCCAGTAATAAAGCTGTATGTTACCCATAAAGCCAACTGGGCATGTGCCACATGATTTTGATTGATGAGCATCACAGGCAATAGAGCAAAGAGAGGATCTGTGGTAGACGCTCAATTGGTTGAAGGGAAAATTTGCTTTATTATTACCAAGAAGCATAACTTTGGACTGAAGAGGCAAGGAAGAAAATTAAAAACTGTTCCAGAATCAGGAGAGCAGCAGTAATTAGTGAAGTTATTCAGTGCAAATAAAACATCTAGTTAAAAGTCCTCTTTAAATAATATGTTATTTAGGAGCATAGTTTCCCATTGCTATCATAATGTAATTATCAGTGATTGGTTTCAAATGGGGTTGTCCACGGCTGGGTATTTTGCCTGATGCAGTCTTTTAAAATATGCTAAAGTTAGAGGTAATCTCATTAACATAAGTGGTGAAGTTCCACAAGGTTTTAATAAGTTTACATAAACTATATACTTCCCTAACTGAACACAGTCGTGTGGATGTGAATATGGATGGACCTTTGTCCCTGCAGGATGGTACTGTACGTCAAAGGTCAAGGAGACTCAATATATCAGCATAAAAAAAACTTAGTCAATGTTCACGCAGTGCGTTTTTGCAACTTTTTTTGCTGATCTAAACTTTGTCTTGTGGCAGAATGTCTACTGGAAGTCATCTGCGTATTTGATGCGGTTTTTGATGCATTTTTTGTGGCATTTTTGCAACGTTTTTCCTGCGGTTTTTCTACGGTGTGTTGTTTCAATGCAAAACCTTACCAAAAACGCTGCAAAGAAATTACATGTTCATTCTTTGTAAACCTAGCCAAAAAAGCAGGTATTTGTCAAAACAATCAGGAAAAAATCCGCAGGTGTTTGTGTATGTGTGCATGAGATTTCAGAAATCTCATAGACTTTGCTGCAACATACAGGCCCTAGCTCTACCCCCTGGGCCAAAGGTGGAGGACAGCATGACCCGGATTTGAGGGGAGGAGAGGATCACTGGTGGGGGAGGAGTGGGTCTTTCTACAGGGTTTAAAAGGACGAAAGGGGGGTGGAGCGGCGCCATTCACGCTCTTTTGGGACAGCGTGATAGTCCCATCCGCCCAACAAAGCGGTTTTTGGTGGGTCCTTAAGTTGTTTAAATTGGTTTGGTGGATCCATTCAGGTTATGGATCCCCTCATTGGCAATGAATAGTTGGTTACCTGGTGATTCTGGGGAGGGGGATCCTGGCGGAGTTTCTCGGGCCCCCATGTGTGTTTTGGTTAACGGGGAAAAATAACACTTCATGTGTTTATGCTCCCGAGCCGGTGTGGGTAACAGCTGGGAGCAAGTTGGTTTACGGTTTGGTTATGTGAATCACCAGGGTTTTATAACTTGAAGGACCTTACAAGTTTTTCCACAAAAATGTTATGTTTGTATTTGTTTGTATTTGTTAATAAATGACTGCTATGGCCAAATTATCCAAAGAAAAATGGTGTCAGAGTCATGATTATTAGATAAAAAAGGGAACAGAGGGGTGGGATGTTATTTGGGGAATTCCAGAGTCTACAATTCCAGGGTCATGTAAAAAGCAGCGTTCTATTAGCATGGATTTGCATAAAACCCAGGCAAAATCTGCAGCTAAAAAATGCAACAAAAGCTGACAAAAAATGCCCTTTGTGAACATAGTCTTACAGCCTTAAAATAACGCTAAGTGGAGCCTTAGCTCTTATTTTGCTGTCCATATATTTCTAGCTGCAATGGATGATTTATAACAGGACTATGCTACCTGGCAGAGCGTCATCTTGTCCTACTCTTCATGATCAAAAGTTGAATGCTAGGATCTTATAGAAGACACTGAACATTTTTTTTAGTCCACCCATCCACAGAATCTACAGAATATTAGTATAGCACTGATTTATAGCCAAAACATGAACTCAGGTTTACACAATAGAAACATTATTTGCTTGATTTAGTAAGGAACACCCTGTCATCCCCACAGCACTGGTGTGTTCTCCATGTACCCTGTGCAATTGCTGTTGCCTGCCATGAGTGGCTTTAGAATTTCAGATGTAAGATAAATGTAAGAAATAGAATGAAATGAGTGAGTGAAGATAAGAGTCATTTACTAAGATCAGTTATTTTCCCCCACATTCTACCACCTTACACTCCCTGACAGAAGTTCTGTCGCTTACGTATACCGCCCTGAGAGGGGCCCGGCCGCTTCCTCCGCTTGCTCGGGCCGAGACGCTCGAGGTCCGGGCTTGGGTTCTCGGTGGCACAAGAGCCTCCGGACCGGGGGGCCACGTCGCTCTTGTTAAGTGGAGGCGGTGGGGGGTTGGTGGTTGTGTAACGGGTCGTGACGCCACCCACGGATCGTGGTGATGGGGGATGCACCACCGCTGCGGCTGAAGTGATAGCGGGCTCGTCCGGGATCGGTGTTGCGGCCGCAGCTGAGATGTTAGCCCCTCTGTGGTAGGGGCGGTGTGTCCCAGGGCCCCGGTGGGGGGGTTGTGGACTGTAAGGGATGATGTTGTCGTCGGGGTGCAGGGCGCCGTGCCGCGGTGTAGCGTCGTGCCCAGATGGCACTGGTGTACTCACGATTGATTCACACTCAGAGTCACTGGTAAACCAAAGTTCGGTAGTGGTCGGTCCCCGTGGCCGGCTGCTGATGTCCCCTGTGGGGTTGATGGTGGCCCCTTTTCCCGTGCACCTCTGGATGTTTGTGTTTCGGCCCCCCTGCCTAAGCAGTGGTAGCCCGCTACCCGGCGTTGAGCTGCCGGAGGAGCCCTCGGTTGCCCGCAGGCGCTGGCTCGTCGGGTGTTTGGCCCTTGGCGGTGGCGCTCACCCGGTCTCGGTGGGCTTTTGCCTTCTTTTGGGACTTTGGGTGTGGATGAACCCGTGAGGTCCGGCCAGCAATCAGTCAATTTGCCTATACTCAGTGGCTTCTAAGCTAGGACGGGGTCTGAGTACCCTCCTTTTGGTGCTCCGATACACGGTTGACTCCCCGGTTCGGGACCGGCGGGCTCCAACCCAGGCCCGGTCCGTACGGTTTCGCCGGTTGCTATACCGGTACTCCTGCAGACGGCCCCACCGTCTGCCTGCCTGACGTTCTCTAAGGGGCCCAGGCTCCTACCCGGGTCCCTGACAGCTACTCCTCTACCACTCACTGTCAACTCCAAAACTCATCGGTTTGAACTTCCTGCCCCAGGACAGTAGTCTCCTCGGTGGGCGTGTCTTTCCACCTGACTCCGCCCACCTGGTGTGCTCTACTCGCCCTCAGGGAGGTATCAGGTCTCCCTTTCGGGTGACATGTGTGTGACCTCACAGGGGATGGGGGTGTGTGTGTATGTGGTAGATGTTATTACCTGTGACCCCTGGGGTCCAGGGCGTCACATATCCATGTTATGTAAATAAAAGCTTATAACCTGACTTTAAATCCATCCATTGGTTTCATAAATTACTATTTTGAAAGCTGAAACCCTCCCAAATTTGGTTTAGGTTATGAAAATAAAGGTGCTGCAAAGCTGAAATATTGATCATTTAATGAATACAGAAAGGTCAGATTTTGGCAAGACAAAAGTTTTGTCGCCTTGTCATATAATGCACCCATTCCTTGTTTACATCCTAAATGATCGCTTAATTAGTGGGTGTGTATGTGGAGCCCCCAGCCCAGGTGTAGCGGTGCATTACCTTCAGGGACTCCACATGGGATGGTCTGGTCACAGGTAGGTTATCTTCTTTTAGGAAATTCGTGGGGCCACTCTCGGTATTGCGGTCAGGGGACCACCACTGCAGATTAGGGGACGCCTGGGGCTGATGTTGGATGCAGCTAGATGTAGTGGCCTCCCGAGAGTGAGGCAGGCTCCAGGGCCCTGTGTAGGTGTGTGAAACCACAGGTCGCATAATGACTCAGGCACAGTCCAGACAGTCTTTCAGGGATTTTACTCACAATGATGGTAGGGTGAGTACCCGGGCGTAGCTGGGATTAACCAGAGGAAACCAGGCACTCCGTCAGGCTGACTTTTTAGGTTGACTACCGACTCGCCTTTTCTAGCCCTGATGTTTTTGGGGTGACCCCGACTTGAAATCCCTACGGGGGTCACCCAGGGAAGTTGCTGCTGCCTGTTCTCACCTCTTTTCGGCCCGTTTGCTTGTAGCCTGGACCAGGTCACTCCGGCTGCTTGCCTCTTGTGAGCTATGGGCCCTCTCGTTGCTACGTGGCTGCGGACTCTGTGGTGTTGTGGTGGGGGTCTGAAGTGCCCCCCCTCTGGCAGGTTTGGCAGGAGAAAACTGAATGAATCTCTGCACTGGGACCTGTTACCCTTACGGGCCTGGTACCTCCCTGGCAGTCCCCTTACTCAGCCACTACTTGCCTCCAGCCTCGGGTGGTTTACGGGTGGCACACCCAGGTGACCGTTCTCCCCCGTCGGTAGCCACTGCACGTGCGCTGCCAGATTGTGCCAGACTCCAGGGTCTGCTGCATGCGTCTGCTCTCCCTGAGCTGCACTCACTAACTGGCTCACTACTCCCTCCCCACTGTGCCTGCCTACGCAACTTAGCAACCAGGCTCTCTACCACACCCCTTGAGTGGAGATGGAGGCCATGCCCCCTCCTGGATTCCCCAAGGGTCCACCAAAGGTCCATGTGGGAGACCTGATTACTATGCGCCTGTGTAATCACACCTCGGTCAGCCTTCGGTATTACCTGTATTGTACTGCCCCCAGCATAGGTGCAGTACTCAGTGGTGCCTGACCAGATCAGGGGCGCCACATGTAAAAAAAAGAAACCCAGCACCCCAGACCTTCACTTGAACTGCAACTTGACCTCTGACAACATGCCAAAAATCCACCCTGCGACCAAAGCCTTGATTATCAAGAGGCTGAAGACCAGATCCACTGCAGAGGTGGCTGGCACCTTTAATGTGTCTCAGCGTCAAGTACAAAAAAATTTAAAAAAAGATTTGAAGAGACTGGAGATGTTTTTGACAAGCCCAGGTCTGGCAGACCCCACAATACAACTGCTCAGGAGGAACGTTTGTTGGTTCGAATATCCAAAGCCAGCCCCTCTTCAACTGCAACAGAGCTCTAAACAGCCTTGTCACCTCAAGTCCCTGTGTCAACTAGAACAGTTGTAGGATTCTGTCTCAAAATGGCCTCCATGGTCGTATCAGTGCCCAGTAGGGTGACCGCAAAAAATCGATGTCAGAATTTTGTCCGTCTGGACCACACAAAACGATTCCCCTTTCCAGATATTGAGATAGCCAAAATTTGAGCTCGATCAAACGACGTTAACCCGTGCCGCTCATCGCTCAAAGTTTGAAAAAATCCAAAATTTTGGCCAAAAAGCTGACATATGGAGCCATAACTCCAGAACGGTAAATAATAAAAACACGCTTAATATCTCAAAAGAAAGCTAATGTTGTTCTTCAAAATTTATATTTTATACATAATTGTTGTTATTTTAAGTCAAACTGAGTTACAACAGCTTTTAGCCCCAAGAACGTGACCTGGTACCACTAGGAGCATACTTCGTATATTTTGTTATTAAGTGATACATTTTGGGTTTTTTTGGTATATTTTTTAGTTTAAAGTAGAAATATAACAAAAAAACAAGTAATACTGATAAGTCTAATGACATTTTTTATTTTAAAATATAAAAATGTGGTATATAATACATACAAAACAGACAGAAAAGATACAGACGTAGTACCTACATGAGTTGATAATTTTACATAGTTATCTAATTAGTAATCTATTCTAGAGCTTTTGTTAAAGTAGTTTTTGAAACGTCAGAATATAATGCTCGGCATTTGCTTACAACTTGCAGGACATATTGCTTTTGTTCTTCATCTTTTGTCAGAAGGTCGTTAAAGTCGGTTATTAATTTAACACCACGCTCAGCCATATCATTAACTACTTTTAATGTTTTGACAATTTTCAATCCTTCTTGGAAGTCATTATTTTGAGGCCAGGTGTTTGGATTTTGTCTTAGTAAATCTGTTTTTATATTAAATCGGTCAAAGAATGTAAATGTTTCTTTGGTAAGTAAATTTACCAATCCTCCATCAATGACCTCTTTTAATTTTTCTTTCCTAACTTTTGGATTTACAACCCTAGCGTGCTCTGATGGTTCATCTGTGCTACTGAGCAATTTATTAGCCATTAACAACTTTTCATCGTCTGTAATGGTGGGATCAAAAAATGATAATCCCACCAACTCTGCATTCAAATACCACAAATGGTTTGAAAATTTAGTCAGGGCTATTTCTAAAATGTCGTTGTCACATTCTTTATAGTCTAACAGACTATGCAAAATACCTAAATCTTGCTTTGGCGCAAGATGAGCTTTTGGAGCATTGAACCAAGCTTTACAATAAATTTTAACTAGGAAAATAGAAATGGCACGCACAGAACTTTCTTCTTTAGACATCTTAAATTGACGACGAAAAATGAACATTTTTAAGCAGTAAATAGCCTTTGCCATCCACCTAGCGTGATGAATGGCTCCTGGAGTTCTAAAACCCACAACATTGCCATCTAGTGATCCAACAAATACGAGAACCAACTGCAACAGCTCTTTGTAGTCATCTCTGGGGTGGCTCTCAGTTAATTTGGTCTCGAATTCAGCAGTAACATTTGCAATTACTGCTGGAGTTAGCTGCTTTTGTATTAGATTGTCACTGATACCTGTGTCGTATTTTTCTTTGTCTATCTTGGGCCATGCAGTGAGGAATCTTTTGAAAATGTCTGGATGAGGTCCAGTGGTTGATCCCATTTTTGTGTCGAATACGCCTCTTAACACAATTTCCAAGATATGGTGATGTGATGGCAAGCTAGGTGTAGCAATTCTCTTCCTAACATTTGCTCCAATAGGACGCATGCTCCTTTGAGTCTTCCCGTGTTCGATGCTGCAGTGTTGAAGCACATTGCCTTGACGGTGTTGGGAAGATCCCATTCCTGTAGGCATTCATATACGGCTACGGCTTGCTCCTCTCCAGAGCTGCTTGCTGTTACAGGAACTCCCAGCAGCTGTTCCTTTTCACCATATGAAATAGCAATAGCTATTCGCTCACATTGCTCATGTTTTAAAACACCCGGTAAAAGTTTTCCATCCCAATGGACAACCACGGGCTCTTTTTCAAGAATGTTTACTTTATCTAAAAAATTTTTAGTATATTGTTCTCTGAACATTTGCCTTCTAGAATGTAATAAAGTTTTCGAGACTTTGTACTCAAGAGGGTCAAGGTTTAGTGCTTCTAGAGTAGCTATTAAAATTCTCGTGGCATTTCTGTCGGATACCTTACATCGATCTAACACAATGGATAATTTCATGTTTAAAATCTCTTTAACGCCCCTTGCAAATGAAACTTTCATCCTCTTGCTCTCAGATGGTCCTGGATCTTCTGCAGCTTCTTCAGGGATGTCCATTTCCTCCAAGATTTCAAGTTCCTGGTAGATGCTGTGCTCTTCAGTATCTTCTTCTTTTCCTTCTTCGAGCTTGTCTTCATCATCCGTCTCTAAGAAGCAACAAAACAAAGAGAAAAAAAAGACTATAAAAACTTGTCGTTTTAGCAGAATAGTAATAACACATAGGTATTAAATTACCTACTTCTAATAATCAATAGGTATTATTTTAAGAATATAAACTCAATCATAAAGATGCCAAATGATGCTCTCATGTACAATTTTCTTTCAATTATAATGAAACTATTTACTTATTTGTTTATCTACTTTTTAGAATAATAATAATAAAATAAACTCACCAATATCAAAAGTTTCTTCTTGGATTTGTCGGTTCATTTTTGCAAGTTCCTTTTGCGCCTTGATTTCTTCAGCTGGAGACAACTTGAGATCCACTCCAGCCATGGAACCTGGGCGTCCCTTCTGCCTCTGTTTCACGAGAAATGCCTTATTTTCTTCCGATTTCATCAGAGCCAAGGCATCTTGTTGAGCAATATCAAAGAGATCATTCAACTTTTCAACAAACTGTTTAAATTTGTTCTTGGCCGTTTCCGATGTTTTCTTCCGGTCTTTTTGAAGACTTCTCCACTCGGCGTGAAGTTTTTCCAGCTTAGTAATTGCATCTTGCTCATGTTTAGTCGGGATTCGAGCATTCCCCCAAAAAATGAACACTTCTCGTATGGTCAGTTTTGCTGATTCTCTTACAGTTAATTTCACAGTACGTAAATTATAAAATAAAGCACATAGGACTTGACGATTTGAGGGTAGTTTACAACCGGTGATCTGGTGAATGGGATAGCCCACAGAAATATTTTATCCTTGTTCCGGCTTTGTACACCTGATGTGAATGCCATTTCAGAGTCCAATAGGTAAATAACAGTTAACTAGAAAAACGAAACAAAATATATTACAAACTTTAATTTCAATAAAATATTTTCAAATATCTTTTAAAATAATACTATAATAGCTATAAAAACAATAACACACACACTTGGAAAATTTAAAAAAAAATGTTAAAATATCTTCACTGGATAATTGTTCGATCTAACCAGCTCAAAGGCACTTTAGAAACTAAACTGAATAAATAAAAGGTCGGTTGTACGCTGAAGTAAAATCATCACCCCTTTAAGGCCCCCTTCACACGTCCGTGAAAAACACGCACGTGTGTTACGGGCCGTTTTTCGGGTCCGTGTCCCGTTTTTGTGTCCATTTTTATGGTCCGTGTGGCACCTGTGTGAATTGCGTATGCTAGCCGTGTTTGTGTGCAGAACGTCCGTGTGTGCGTGTGGAATTAACGTGTATGTGTACGTGTAATGTCCGTGTGTAATGTCCGTGTGTGTGATGCACAATGTCGTTTATAAATGTCGGCTGACAGCAGACAGAGTTGCGCGATGAGAATGAACTCGGGTGAACTTCACCCGACTTCATCCTCATACCGCGGCTCTGTCTGTGTCGAGTACTGATTAGCGGTCACCTGTGAAGGATTCACCGGTGACCGCTAATCCCCCGAGTGACTGAAGTGTCCCCCCCCTCTCTCATACTCACCGATCCCCGGCGCTGCACGGCATTCACACTGCTGCGGCGGCTTTTACTATTTTGAAAAAGCCGGCCGCTCATTAAACAATCTCCTATTCCCTGCTTTCCCCGCCCACCGGTGCCTATGATTGGTTACAGTGAGACACGCCCCCACGCTGAGTGACAGGTGTCACACTGCACCCAATCACAGCAGCCGGTGGGCGTGTCTATACTGTGCAGTAAAATAAATAAATAAATAATTAAAAAAAAACGGCGTGCGGTTCCCCCCAATTTTAATGCCAGCCAGATAAAGCCATACGGCTGAAGGCTGGTATTCTCAGGATGGGGAGCTCCACGTTATGGGGAGCCCCCCACCCTAACAATATCAGTCAGCAGCCGCCCAGAATTGCCGCATACATTATATGCGACAGTTCTGGGGCTGTACCCGGCTCTTCCCGATTTGCCCTGGTGCTTTGGCAAATCGGGGTAATAAGGAGTTATTGGCAGCCCATAGCTGCCAATAAGTCCTAGATTAATCATGTCAGGCGTCTATGAGACACCTTCCATGATTAATCTGTAAATTACAGTAAATAAACACACACCAGAAAAAATCCTTTATTAGAAATAAAAACACACACACATTCCCTGGTTCACCACTTTAATCATCCCCGAAAAAGCCCTCCATGTCCGGCGTCATCCAGGATGCTCCAGCGTCGCATCCAGCGCTGCTGCATGGAGGTGACCGGAGCTGCAGCACACACAGCCGCTCCGGTCACCTCCATGCAGCAAATGAAGACAGCCGTGCGATCAGCTGATCTGTCACTGAGGTTACCCGCTGTCACTGGATCCAGTGACAGCGGGTAACCTCTGTGACAGCTCAGCTGATCGCACGGCTGTCTTCATTAGCTGCGTGGAGGTGACCGGAGCGGCGGTGTCTTCTGCAGCTCCTGTCACCTCCATGCAGCAGCGCTGGATGCGACGCTGGAGCATCCTGGATGACGCCGGACATGGAGGGCTTTTTTGGGCTGATTAAAGTGGTGAACCAGGGTATATGTGTGTGTTTTTTATTTCTAATAAAGGATTTTTTCTGGTGTGTGTGTTTATTTACTGTAACTTACAGATTAATCATGGAAGGTGTCTCATAGACGCCTGACATGATTAATCTAGGACTTATTGGCAGCTATGGGCTGCCAATAACTCCTTATTACCCCGATTTGCCAAAGCACCAGGGCAAATCGGGAAGAGCCGGGTACAGCCCCAGAACTGTCGCATATAATGTATGCGGCAATTCTGGGCGGCTGCTGACTGATATTGTTAGGGTGGGGGGCTCCCCATAACGTGGAGCTCCCCATCCTGAGAATACCAGCCTTCAGCCGTATGGCTTTATCTGGCTGGCATTAAAATTGGGGGGAACCGCACGCCGTTTTTTTTTAATTATTTATTTATTTATTTTACTGCACAGTATAGACACGCCCACCGGCTGCTGTGATTGGGTGCAGTGTGACACCTGTCACTCAGCGTGGGGGCGTGTCTCACTGTAACCAATCATAGGCGCCAGTGGGCGGGGAAAGCAGGGAATAGGAGATTGTTTAATGGGCGGCCGGCTTTTTCAAAATAGTAAAAGCCGCCGCAGCAGTGTGAATGCCGTGCAGCGCTGCGCCGGAGATCGGGGAACGGTAAGTATGAGAGAGGGGGGGAAACTGACCGACAGACTGTGAGAGAGGGACAGACAGACAGAGAGACCGACAGAGAGACTGACCGACGGACTCAGGGAGATTGACGGACATACACAGAAATAGAAAGAATAGCCGACATCACTAGAAATAAAAACACCAAACGGACACGGACTATAGGTATATGCATACGTGTTTACTAACGTGTGTGCACATACCCATAGACTTTCATTGTGTCCACGTGTGCGTGCTCCGTGCAGATAACGGACATGCATCCGTGCCAAACGCAAACACATACGGATCACGGACACGCACACACGGACATAATGAAATAACGGACGTGTGACCACAATCATAGATTAACATTGGTGCACGTTTGGCCGTGTCTCCGGTATATACGGAAACGGACCAAACACGCACGTGTATCACGGACGTGTGAAGGGGGCCTCATAGAAATTTTATGCACCCTGTGTGTAACATATACATTTTGAAGAACAATATTAGCTTTCTTTTGAGATATTAAGCGTGTTTTTATTATTTACCGTTCTGGAGTTATGGCGCCATATGTCAGCTTTTTGTCCAAAAATTTGGATTTTTCAAACTTTGAGCAATGAGCGGCACGGGTTAACGTCGTTTGATCGATCTCAAATTTTGGCTATCTCAATATCTGGAAAGGGGAATCGTTTTGTGGGGTCCAGATGAACAAGATTCCGACATCCCCCCCCCCTCCCCTATGAGATCCGGTCACCCTAGTGCCCATGCCCAGAAGCCAGCATTAAACAAAAGGCAATTAAAAAACTGTGTGGCATTTGCCAAGTCCCACAGCCTGCTAAACAGATGGATGCTGGAAAAGCAGCAGAAGGTGGATTTCTCTGATGAATCTTTAGTTGAATTACACCACAGCTGCCGCAAATACTGCAGGAGACCTAGTGGAGCCCGTATGGATCCACAAAACAGTTAAGTTTGGTGGTGGAAAGATCATGATCTGTGGTTACATTCAGTATGGGAGTGTGCGAAACATTTGCAAGGTGGAAGGCAATATCAATAGCCTAAAATATCAAGAAGTATTATCTACCTCTTAAATTCCCAATCATAAAAGGGGTCAAATTCTGCAGCAGGATAGTGCTCCATCTCATACATGCATCTCTACAATAACGTTTCTCCTGGCAAAGAAGATCAAGGTGCTCATGGACTGGCCCGCCCAGTCACCAGACATGAACATCATTGAGCATGTTTGGGGTATGATGAAAGAGGAAGTTTGGAAGACAAAACCAAAGAATCTAGATGAACTCTGGGAGACATGTAAGACTGCATTCTTTGCTATTCCTGATGACTTCATCAATAAATTGTATGAATCATTGTTGAACCGCATGGATGCAGTCCTTCAAGCTCATGGAAGTCACACAAAATATTAAATGTGGCTCTAATAGCACCACAACTCAACTTCATTCACCAATATTATGCAACATATCTTTTTATTAGAAGTGAATTATTTGTTTGAATTTCACATTACTTTCTCCGGGCGACAAAATTTTGTCTTGCCAAAATCTGACCTTTCGGTGTCTATGAAACTTGCCTATTACTAATATTGGAAGTGAAAAGAAATAAACACAAACAGAATAAATCCTTTATTTGATATAAAATACAAACCCCCCACCCTCTTTCTCCAATTTATTAACCCCAAATACCCAGTTCCAATGTAATCCATGCTGCATACTGAAGTCACAGAGCGCAGAACATGACCACACGTTGTGGCTTCAGGCAGGGACGCACTGTCAGCAGTGACATCACCCAGTCTATCTGCAGTTACAGCTGGAGGATCCAATGGTATCCCATCTGTAAACTAACCTCAGGGGACCTCATTGAACTCAGTGATTTCACTTCAGGTGAACTGAGTTCAATCAGACTTGCATCTCCTGGTAGAAAACCCCATTTTTTTTTTGCCAAGAGATACAGATATGTTGCTAAAATTTATACACCAAATTCCTGCATAAATGGTGCATCTCCCGGAAAAAAAAAAAAGCATCAAAATAGAGGCTGTTTCTGGCTGTATACTCAATAGAGGCTGCTGCTGGCTGTATACTCAATAGAGGCTGCATATACAAGAGTCTGCATACAAAAGAATCTGCAAGCAGTATATACAATAGAGGCTACATAAACAATAGAGGCTGCATAAACAATAGAGGCTGCATAAACAAAAGAGCCTGTAAACACAATAGAGGCTATGAGCTATATACAGAATAGAGGTTGCATATACAAAAAGGGATCGTAGGCTGTATACACAACAGAGGCTATATACACAATATAGGATGTGGGCTATATACACAAAGAGGTTGCATATATGAAAAAGGACTGTGGGCTGTATACACAAAAGAGGCTGTATTCACAATAGAGGCTATGGGCTATATACATAATAGAAGCTGCATATACAAAAATAAACTATGGGCTGTATACACAAAAGAGGCTGTATACACAAAAGAGGCTGTGAGCTATAGACACAATAGAGGCTGCATATACTAAAAGGGACTGTGGGCTGTATACACAATAGAGGCTGTATACACAAAAGAGGCTGAGGGCTATGTACACAATAGAGGCTGCATATACAATAGAGGCTGTATACACAAAAGAGGCTGTGGGCTATATACACAATAGAAGCTGCATAAACAAAAAGGGACTGTGGGTTGTATACATAATAGAGGCTTCATACACAAAAGAGGCTTTGGGCTATATACACAATAGAGGCTGTACACACAATAGAGGCTGTACACACAATAGAGGCTGTGGGTTATATACCCAATAGAGGCTGCATATGCTGCATATACAAAAAGTGACTGTGGGTTGCATGCACAATAAAGGCTGCATATACAATAATGGCTGTATACACAATAGAGACTGTGGGCTGCATACTCTGTAGAGGCTGCAGACACAATAGAGGATGTATACACAAAAGAGTCTGTGGGCTATATACACAATAGAAGCTGCATATACAATAGCGGCTGTATACACAATAGAGGTTGTAGGCTATACCCAATAGAAGCTGCATATACAAAATTGGACTGTGGGTTGTATACACAAAAGAGGCTGTATACACAATAGAGGCTGTGGGCTATATAGACAATAGATGCTGCATATACAAAAAGGGATTGTGGGCTGCAAACACAATAGTGGCTGCATACACAAAAGAGGCTGTTGGCTATATACATAATAGAGGCTGCATATACAAAAAGGGACTGTGGCCTGCATACATAATAGAGGTTGCATACACAATAGAGGCTGTATGCACAAAAGAGGCTGTATACACAAAAGAGGCTATGAGCTGTATACACAATAGAGGCTGCATACACAATAGAGGCTGTATACACAAAAGAGGCTGTGGGCTATATACATAATAGAGGCTGCATATACAAAAAGGGACTGTGGCCTGTATACATAATAGAGGCTGCATACACAATAGAGGCTGTATGCACAAAAGAGGCTGTATACACAATAGAGGCTGTGGGTTGTATACCAAATAGAGGCTGCATATACAATAGAGGCTGCGAGATGTATACACAATAGAGACTGTATGCACCATAGAGCGTGTGAGGTACATACACAAAAGAGGCTGTATACACAATAGAGGCTGTGGGCTATATAGACAATAGATGCTGCATATACAAAAAGGGATTGTGGGCTGCAAACACAATAGTGGCTGCATACACAAAAGAGGCTGTTGGCTATATACATAATAGAGGCTGCATATACAAAAAGGGACTGTGGCCTGCATACATAATAGAGGTTGCATACACAATAGAGGCTGTATGCACAAAAGAGGCTGTATACACAAAAGAGGCTATGAGCTGTATACACAATAGAGGCTGCATACACAATAGAGGCTGTATACACAAAAGAGGCTGTGGGCTATATACATAATAGAGGCTGCATATACAAAAAGGGACTGTGGCCTGTATACATAATAGAGGCTGCATACACAATAGAGGCTGTATGCACAAAAGAGGCTGTATACACAATAGAGGCTGTGGGTTGTATACCAAATAGAGGCTGCATATACAATAGAGGCTGCGAGATGTATACACAATAGAGACTGTATGCACCATAGAGCGTGTGAGGTACATACACAATAGAGGCTGTATACACCATGGAGGGTGCAGGGTATATACACAATAAAAGCTGTATACACCATAGAGGGTGAGAGGTGTATACACAATAGAGGCTGTATACACCAGAGAGGGTGTGGGGTGTATACACAATAGAGTCTGTGGGTTATATACTCAATAGAGGCTGCATATACAAAGTCTGCAGGCTGTATGCACAATAAAAGCTTTGGGCTATATACTCCATAGAGGCTCTGGGCTGCATACACAATAGACGCTGTGGGATGTATATACTGTATACACAGTACCATACTGTATACACAGAATCACCCTATATACAGACAAACTGTAATACAAGATATAATGTGGACCTGTATATACAATGTGATGATGTGTGTGAGCCGGGAAAAAATTCAAAAAACAAAGGCAAATAGCATCTGTACTATGTGTACCCATATCTGAATGGCTGCTCATACCTGAAAAGGGCATGGATACCCTTTAAAAGGGAATGGTGCCAAACCAGGGTTGCCAACTTGATTTTTTATTTTCTCTTGACAGCTTCTCAAAAAATCATGGACAGCCAATGTTTTACAGATACATTAGATGACCATAATAAATCATTAAGATTATAAGTGACACATGTCTAGAGTAGAGTTGAGCGCGGTTCGTGGTTCGTGGTTCTCCAGTTCGCGGCTCGAGTGATTTTGGGGCATGTTCTAGATCGAACTAGAACTCGAGCTTTTTGCAAAAGCTCGGTAGTTCTAGAAACGTTCGAGAACGGTTCTAGCAGCCAAAAAACAGCTAAATCATAGCTTGGTTTCTGCTGTAATAGTGTAAGTCACTCTGTGAATCAAACTATTATCACATTTCAGTGTATAGTGTGCGTGAACAGCGCCTTCAGATCACTGCTGTTTCTATAATGGCGATCGCCATTTTTTTTTTTTTTTTTTCTTGTCTTCCTTCCCTAAGCGCGCGCGTCTTGTGGGGCGGGCCAGCATGTCAGCCAATCCCAGACACACACACAGCTAAGTGGACTTTGAGCCAGAGAAGCAACGGCATGTGTGATAGGATCTGCATGTCACATGTCCCTGCATTATAAAACCGGACATTTTCTTCACGGACGCCATTATCTGCCTTCTGCGTCTTTGGTGTCAGACATCACTGTCGCAGCTCCGTCTTCCTGAGTCCTATAGCCGATACAGCTGTATGCGCTGCATACACAGCGTTAGACAGCTTAGGGAGAGCACTTTATAGCAGTCCTTTTAAGGGCTCCAACCGGCAGGGTCAGAGAGCCATAGGTGACAGGTCCTGCAAACAGCAACAGCGTCTGTGTAGCCCAGGTCAGGGATTTCCTACCTGCATTTCACCATTAGGAGGGAATAGAAAGGCAGTCTTCCATTCCTCTACCCAGAGCACCACAATCCTGCCACTGTACCCTCTTGTCCTCTGCACACTCCAACTGATAACTAAGCCATTATACTAGCAAACACTCAGTGTACCTAGTGGCATCCTATACGTGGCTATTGGACTTTGCTATAGTCCCACTAGTGCAAAGACATTTGCAGAGCGCGTCTGCCTGCATTGCACACTACAACTCATTCTAACCAAGCCATTATACTAGCAAACACTCAGTGTACCTAGTGGCATCCTATACGTGGCTATTGGACTTTGCTATAGTCCCACTAGTGCAAAGACATTTGCAGAGCGCGTCTGCCTGCGTTGCACACTACAACTCATTCTAACCAAGCCATTATACTAGCAAACACTCAGTGTACCTAGTGGCATCCTATACGTGGCTATTGGACTTTGCTATAGTCCCACTAGTGCAAAGACATTTGCAGAGCGCGTCTGCCTGCGTTGCACACTACAACTCATTCTAACCAAGCCATTATACTAGCAAACACTCAGTGTACCTAGTGGCATCCTATACGTGGCTATTGGACTTTGCTATAGTCCCACTAGTGCAAAGACATTTGCAGAGCGCGTCTGCCTGCGTTGCACACTACAACTCATTCTAACCAAGCCATTATACTAGCAAACACTCAGTGTACCTAGTGGCATCCTATACGTGGCTATTGGACTTTGCTATAGTCCCACTAGTGCAAAGACATTTGCAGAGCGCGTCTGCCTGCGTTGCACACTACAACTCATTCTAACCAAGCCATTATACTAGCAAACACTCAGTGTACCTAGTGGCATCCTATACGTGGCTATTGGACTTTGCTATAGTCCCACTAGTGCAAAGACATTTGCAGAGCGCGTCTGCCTGCGTTGCACACTACAACTCATTCTAACCAAGCCATTATACTAGCAAACACTCAGTGTACCTAGTGGCATCCTATACGTGGCTATTGGACTTTGCTATAGTCCCACTAGTGCAAAGACATTTGCAGAGCGCGTCTGCCTGCGTTGCACACTACAACTCATTCTAACCAAGCCATTATACTAGCAAACACTCAGTGTACCTAGTGGCATCCTATACGTGGCTATTGGACTTTGCTATAGTCCCACTAGTGCAAAGACATTTGCAGAGCGCGTCTGCCTGCGTTGCACACTACAACTCATTCTAACCAAGCCATTATACTAGCAAACACTCAGTGTACCTAGTGGCATCCTATACGTGGCTATTGGACTTTGCTATAGTCCCACTAGTGCAAAGACATTTGCAGAGCGCGTCTGCCTGCGTTGCACACTACAACTCATTCTAACCAAGCCATTATAGTAGCAAACACTCAGTGTACCTAGTGGCATCCTATACGTGGCTATTGGACTTTGCTATAGTCCCACTAGTGCAAAGACATTTGCAGAGCGCGTCTGCCTGCGTTGCACACTACAACTCATTCTAACCAAGCCATTATACTAGCAAACACTCAGTGTACCTAGTGGCATCCTATACGTGGCTATTGGACTTTGCTATAGTCCCACTAGTGCAAAGACATTTGCAGAGCGCGTCTGCCTGCGTTGCACACTACAACTCATTCTAACCAAGCCATTATACTAGCAAACACTCAGTGTACCTAGTGGCATCCTATACGTGGCTATTGGACTTTGCTATAGTCCCACTAGTGCAAAGACATTTGCAGAGCGCGTCTGCCTGCGTTGCACACTACAACTCATTCTAACCAAGCCATTATACTAGCAAACACTCAGTGTACCTAGTGGCATCCTATACGTGGCTATTGGACTTTGCTATAGTCCCACTAGTGCAAAGACATTTGCAGAGCGCGTCTGCCTGCGTTGCACACTACAACTCATTCTAACCAAGCCATTATACTAGCAAACACTCAGTGTACCTAGTGGCATCCTATACGTGGCTATTGGACTTTGCTATAGTCCCACTAGTGCAAAGACATTTGCAGAGCGCGTCTGCCTGCGTTGCACACTACAACTCATTCTAACCAAGCCATTATACTAGCAAACACTCAGTGTACCTAGTGGCATCCTATACGTGGCTATTGGACTTTGCTATAGTCCCACTAGTGCAAAGACATTTGCAGAGCGCGTCTGCCTGCGTTGCACACTACAACTCATTCTAACCAAGCCATTATACTAGCAAACACTCAGTGTACCTAGTGGCATCCTATACGTGGCTATTGGACTTTGCTATAGTCCCACTAGTGCAAAGACATTTGCAGAGCGCGTCTGCCTGCGTTGCACACTACAACTCATTCTAACCAAGCCATTATACTAGCAAACACTCAGTGTACCTAGTGGCATCCTATACGTGGCTATTGGACTTTGCTATAGTCCCACTAGTGCAAAGACATTTGCAGAGCGCGTCTGCCTGCGTTGCACACTACAACTCATTCTAACCAAGCCATTATACTAGCAAACACTCAGTGTACCTAGTGGCATCCTATACGTGGCTATTGGACTTTGCTATAGTCCCACTAGTGCAAAGACATTTGCAGAGCGCGTCTGCCTGCGTTGCACACTACAACTCATTCTAACCAAGCCATTATACTAGCAAACACTCAGTGTACCTAGTGGCATCCTATACGTGGCTATTGGACTTTGCTATAGTCCCACTAGTGCAAAGACATTTGCAGAGCGCGTCTGCCTGCGTTGCACACTACAACTCATTCTAACCAAGCCATTATACTAGCAAACACTCAGTGTACCTAGTGGCATCCTATACGTGGCTATTGGACTTTGCTATAGTCCCACTAGTGCAAAGACATTTGCAGAGCGCGTCTGCCTGCGTTGCACACTACAACTCATTCTAACCAAGCCATTATACTAGCAAACACTCAGTGTACCTAGTGGCATCCTATACGTGGCTATTGGACTTTGCTATAGTCCCACTAGTGCAAAGACATTTGCAGAGCGCGTCTGCCTGCGTTGCACACTACAACTCATTCTAACCAAGCCATTATACTAGCAAACACTCAGTGTACCTAGTGGCATCCTATACGTGGCTATTGGACTTTGCTATAGTCCCACTAGTGCAAAGACATTTGCAGAGCGCGTCTGCCTGCGTTGCACACTACAACTCATTCTAACCAAGCCATTATACTAGCAAACACTCAGTGTACCTAGTGGCATCCTATACGTGGCTATTGGACTTTGCTATAGTCCCACTAGTGCAAAGACATTTGCAGAGCGCGTCTGCCTGCGTTGCACACTACAACTCATTCTAACCAAGCCATTATACTAGCAAACACTCAGTGTACCTAGTGGCATCCTATACGTGGCTATTGGACTTTGCTATAGTCCCACTAGTGCAAAGACATTTGCAGAGCGCGTCTGCCTGCGTTGCACACTACAACTCATTCTAACCAAGCCATTATACTAGCAAACACTCAGTGTACCTAGTGGCATCCTATACGTGGCTATTGGACTTTGCTATAGTCCCACTAGTGCAAAGACATTTGCAGCACGTCTGCCTGCGTTGCACACTCCAAATAATTATAACTAAGTTGCATTGTCAGGGATATTTATTCTTTATTATTCTGCTGTTAATAAAGCTAGACCACCACTGCAATCTTCACCACCTCTCAATTTTTACTACCACATTTTCAGTCCACAATCTTGTCGCAATCAACATGAGTGGCAAAATGACAGATGCTGGTGGAAAGGGGAAGAGGCGTGGTGGAAAAGGCAAAAAAGGTTTTGTCCGTGGGGAAGGTGGCAAAGCTCCATTATCATCTGCTGAAGATAGACCATCTACCAGCAAAAGTAAGATGTCTACTACTTACCGTGGACAATCCGATGTGCTCCCTTTTTTACGGACACGAACAACAGGAAGAAAGGTAGATGATGGGCAAAAAAGGAAAATGCTTGAATGGATCTCAAGTGGTCCAACAAGTGCCCTCTCAGCCACTTCAAGTACCGCATCCAAAAAACACCAGTCCTCTGAGTTGTCATCCCAATCACACTTGATTTCTCCCAGCTCTGAAGTCTCCATCAGCCCTGCACAGTATGGTGGAACTGAGATGGCTGAGTCTGCAGAGCTGTTCAGTCACACTATAGCCTGGGAATCAGAGGTCTGCTCCCAAGCTACAGTGAGTACAGAACAGGAAATGGTCTGCAGTGATGCCCAGAACCTTTGTGACTCAGATTCAGGCCGTGAGGACCAAGTTTCTGAGCATAATGTTGACCCTTTGTCACAAACTGTAACACCTGTGGTTATAGACAATGAGGAACATACTGATGAAGATGAGACGCAGATACCCGATTGGGATGACAACTTAAATATTCCGTCAGGGCAAGAAGAGGCTCGGTCTGAGGGGGAGGGGAGTGCAAACACAACAATTGATGATGACGTTCTAGATCCCACCTACTGTCAACCCCCAGTCAGGCACTCGAGGAGGTCAACAGAGGCGGTGGAGGAGGATGCAACCGACGACGAAGTTACCTTGCGCCTTCCTGGACAGAGTCGGAGCACTGGTAGCACGTCTACAACTGCATCCTCAGCCACCACTCTGCCTATGAGCATTATTCGGGGTGGATCAACAGGTCGCATGGCCTCTAAGCCTTGCCTAGCCTGGTCCTTTTTTCACATCGAAAAAGATCGCCCAACTCATGTGATATGTAACATTTGTCATGATTCTCTTAGTAGAGGTCAAAAGCTCAGCAGTTTGACAACTTCTTCCATGAATCGTCACATGAATAAATATCATAAGTCCCGGTGGGAAGCTCACCGTGCTGCAATGCGGCCTAGCGGAGCGAACCATCCACCGCCCGCCCCTTCCACTGCATCCGCGCGCTCTTCATCTTCTAGGACTGTGGGGACAGCTGCCACACCTGTTTTTCCACGCAAAACTTCCACCACTGTAACCGCAACAGGCAGTTTGCTTGTAAGGTCGTCAGTTGGTTTGGAAGGGGAAACAAGTGAGTGTGTACAGCTCTCTCAGACATCGATAGCACCAACGTTGGATGAAGGCAACATCATGTCTCCGCCTGCACTTTCCTCACAAACCTGCATTTTTCCAGGGACACCCTACTCAACACCGTCTACACACAGCAGCCAGATCTCTGTCCCTCAGATGTGGTCAAATAAAAGGCCACTTCCTCCGACCCATGACAAAGCTAAGAGGTTGACTCTATCCCTCTGTAAGCTGTTGGCTACCGAAATGCTGCCTTTCCGCCTAGTGGACACACAGGATTTTAGAGACCTTATGTCTGTCGCTGTGCCCCAGTACCAGATGCCTAGTCGCCACTACTTCTCTAAGAAAGGTGTGCCCGCGCTACACCAGCATGTCGCACACAACATCACCGCTTCCTTGAGAAACTCTGTGTGTGAACGGGTGCATTTCACCACCGATACTTGGACCAGTAAGCATGGACAGGGACGTTACATGTCGCTGACTGGGCACTGGGTAACTATGGTGATAGATGGTGAAGGGTCTGCTGCACAAGTCTTGCCGTCCCCACGACTTGTGTGTCAATCCTCTGTCTGTCCAAGTTCCGCCACTGCTTCTGCATCCTCCACCTCATCTGGGTCCTCCACCTCCGCCCCAAGCCTGCCTGGTCAGGCCACCAGCGTTCTCACTGCGCAGAAGGAATCACGCACCCCTCATTACTATGCTGGCAGCAGAGCGCAACGGCATCAGGCGGTCTTTAGCTTGACATGTCTTGGTAATAAGAGTCACACAGCTGAGGAGTTGTGGTCAGCTTTGCGGTCCGAGTTTAATAAATGGTTGTCTCCACTCAAACTGCAGCCTGGTAAGGCCGTGTGCGACAATGCTGCAAACCTGGGTGCGGCACTTCGCCTGGGCAAGGTGACACACGTACCTTGTATGGCTCACGTGTTGAACCTTGTCGTGCAGCAATTTTTAACACACTATCCCGGCCTAGATGGCCTTCTGAACAGGGCACGAAAACTGTCAGCTCACTTCCGCCGTTCAAGCGCCGCAGCAGAGCGACTTGCATCGCTCCAGAAGTCTTTCGGCCTGCCGGTTCATCGCCTGAAATGCGATGTGGCGACACGCTGGAATTCAACTCTCCACATGTTACAGCGACTGTGGCAGCACCGCAGAGCCCTGGTGCAATACGTCATGACGTATAGCCTGGGCCAACGAGATGCAGAGGTGGGGCAGATCACCCTGATGGAGTGGTCTCAGATCAAGGACCTATGCACCCTTCTGCACAGTTTCGACATGGCGACGAATATGTTTAGCGCTGACAATGCCATTATCAGCATGACGATTCCAGTCATTTACATGCTGGAGCACACGCTAAACACTATTCGGAGTCAGGGGGTGGGACAACATGAAGGGGAGGAACTACAGGAGGATTCATATGCGCAAGGGACAACAACATCACCAAGGTCCAGACGTTCATCATCACCAACGCAGCAGGCATGGGACCATGGGGGACAGGGATCGACAAGGGCGCATAGTAGCAGGCGAAATGTTGAGCAAGGTGCAGGAGAACATGAAGAAATGGAGGACGAACTGTCCATGGACATGGAAGACTCAGCGGATGAGGGAGACCTTGGTCAAATTTCAGTTGAAAGAGGTTGGGGTCAGATGTCAGAGGAAGAAAGAACGGGTAGCACCTCTATGCCACAAACACAGCATGGACTTGGTCCGCATGGCTGCGCAAGACACATGAGTGCCTTTTTGTTGCACTACCTCCAACATGACAGTCGTATTGTCAAAATTAGAAGTGATGATGACTACTGGATTGCCACACTATTAGATCCCCGGTACAAGTCCAAATTTTGTGACATAATTCCAGCCATAGAAAGGGACGCACGTATGCAGGAGTATCAGCAGAAGCTGTTACTAGATCTTAGCTCGGCTTTTCCACCAAACAACCGTGCAGGTGCAGGGAGTGAATCTCCCAGTTGTAACTTGACAAACATGGGACGGTCTCGTCATCTTCAACAGTCTACCCGTACCAGTAGGACCTTTTCTGGTGCCGGTAACAGCAATTTTATGGAATCTTTTCATAATTTTTTTAGACCCTCTTTTGCAAGGCCACCAGAGACAACAAGTCTGACACATAGTCAACGGCTGGAGAGGATGATACAGGAGTATCTCCAAATGAACATCGATGCCATGACTGTGCAACTGGAGCCTTGCTCCTTTTGGGCTTCAAACCTACAAAAATGGCCAGAGCTCGCAACTTACGCCTTGGAGATTTTGTCGTGTCCAGCTGCCAGCGTTGTCTCTGAACGTGTATTCAGTGCTGCTGGGTGTGTGCTGACAGATAAGCGCACGCGTCTGTCCAGTGACAATGTGGACAGACTGACGTTCATCAAAATGAACAAGTCATGGATCCAGAAGGAATTTACTACCCCTGTGTCATCCTGGGGAGAGTAAATGCTTGTGGATTTGGAATGTGCTTGATGCAAATCAAAACATCCTGTTTGCAACTAGGGCCCAAGTGCTGCCACTGATGGGGTGGGTGTCTGTGTGGCCCAATTTTTGGAAAAAAGGGAGACTCCGCTTGGAGTAACCCTTGCTTGCTGTGTTTTTAAAAGAAGCCAAGATGAACAGAGCTGGGATCAGGAAAGACTTTGCTACCTACCCCGGTGTCATCCTGTGGACGGCTAAGAATAGCGTATTTTTGAATGTGCTTGATGCAAATCAAAACATCCTGTTTGCAACTAGGGCCCAAGTGCTGCCACTGATGGGGTGGGTGTCTGTGTGGCCCAATTTTTGGAAAAAAGGGAGACTCCGCTTGGAGTAACCCTTGCTTGCTGTGTTTTTAAAAGAAGCCAAGATGAACAGAGCTGGGATCAGGAAAGACTTTGCTACCTACCCCGGTGTCATCCTGGGGACGGCTAAGAATAGCGTATTTTTGAATGTGCTTGATGCAAATCAAAACATCCTGTTTGCAACTAGGGCCCAAGTGCTGCCACTGATGGGGTGGGTGTCTGTGTGGCCCAATTTTTGGAAAAAAGGGAGACTCCGCTTGGAGTAACCCTTGCTTGCTGTGTTTTTAAAAGAAGCCAAGATGAACAGAGCTGGGATCAGGAAAGACTTTGCTACCTACCCCGGTGTCATCCTGTGGACGGCTAAGAATAGCGTATTTTTGAATGTGCTTGATGCAAATCAAAACATCCTGTTTGCAACTAGGGCCCAAGTGCTGCCACTGATGGGGTGGGTGTCTGTGTGGCCCAATTTTTGGAAAAAAGGGAGACTCCGCTTGGAGTAACCCTTGCTTACATTGTTTTTAAAAGAAGCCAAGATGAACAAGTCATGGGTCAGCAAAGACTTTGCTACCTACCCCGGTGTCATCCTGGGGACGGCTAAGAATAGCGTATTTTTGAATGTGCTTGATGCAAATCAAAACATCCTGTTTGCAACTAGGGCCCAAGTGCTGCCACTGATGGGGTGGGTGTCTGTGTGGCCCAATTTTTGGAAAAAAGGGAGACTCCGCTTGGAGTAACCCTTGCTTACATTGTTTTTAAAAGAAGCCAAGATGAACAAGTCATGGGTCAGCAAAGACTTTGCTACCTACCCCGGTGTCATCCTGGGGACGGCTAAGAATAGCGTATTTTTGAATGTGCTTGATGCAAATCAAAACATCCTGTTTGCAACTAGGGCCCAAGTGCTGCCACTGATGGGGTGGGTGTCTGTGTGGCCCAATTTTTGGAAAAAAGGGAGACTCCGCTTGGAGTAACCCTTGCTTGCTGTGTTTTTAAAAGAAGCCAAGATGAACAGAGCTGGGATCAGGAAAGACTTTGCTACCTACCCCGGTGTCATCCTGTGGACGGCTAAGAATAGCGTATTTTTGAATGTGCTTGATGCAAATCAAAACATCCTGTTTGCAACTAGGGCCCAAGTGCTGCCACTGATGGGGTGGGTGTCTGTGTGGCCCAATTTTTGGAAAAAAGGGAGACTCCGCTTGGAGTAACCCTTGCTTGCTGTGTTTTTAAAAGAAGCCAAGATGAACAGAGCTGGGATCAGGAAAGACTTTGCTACCTACCCCGGTGTCATCCTGTGGACGGCTAAGAATAGCGTATTTTTGAATGTGCTTGATGCAAATCAAAACATCCTGTTTGCAACTAGGGCCCAAGTGCTGCCACTGATGGGGTGGGTGTCTGTGTGGCCCAATTTTTGGAAAAAAGGGAGACTCCGCTTGGAGTAACCCTTGCTTACATTGTTTTTAAAAGAAGCCAAGATGAACAAGTCATGGGTCAGCAAAGACTTTGCTACCTACCCCGGTGTCATCCTGGGGACGGCTAAGAATAGCGTATTTTTGAATGTGCTTGATGCAAATCAAAACATCCTGTTTGCAACTAGGGCCCAAGTGCTGCCACTGATGGGGTGGGTGTCTGTGTGGCCCAATTTTTGGAAAAAAGGGAGACTCCGCTTGGAGTAACCCTTGCTTACATTGTTTTTAAAAGAAGCCAAGATGAACAAGTCATGGGTCAGCAAAGACTTTGCTACCTACCCCGGTGTCATCCTGGGGACGGCTAAGAATAGCGTATTTTTGAATGTGCTTGATGCAAATCAAAACATCCTGTTTGCAACTAGGGCCCAAGTGCTGCCACTGATGGGGTGGGTGTCTGTGTGGCCCAATTTTTGGAAAAAAGGGAGACTCCGCTTGGAGTAACCCTTGCTTGCTGTGTTTTTAAAAGAAGCCAAGATGAACAGAGCTGGGATCAGGAAAGACTTTGCTACCTACCCCGGTGTCATCCTGTGGACGGCTAAGAATAGCGTATTTTTGAATGTGCTTGATGCAAATCAAAACATCCTGTTTGCAACTAGGGCCCAAGTGCTGCCACTGATGGGGTGGGTGTCTGTGTGGCCCAATTTTTGGAAAAAAGGGAGACTCCGCTTGGAGTAACCCTTGCTTGCTGTGTTTTTAAAAGAAGCCAAGATGAACAGAGCTGGGATCAGGAAAGACTTTGCTACCTACCCCGGTGTCATCCTGGGGACGGTTAAGAATAGCGTATTTTTGAATGTGCTTGATGCAAATCTAGCTGTGAAGTGTACAACTGGGGCCCAAGTGCTGCCACTGAAGGGGTGGGTGTGTGTGGGGCCCAATTTTTGGAAAAAAGGGAGACTCCGCTTGGAGTAACCCTTGCTTGCTGTGTTTTTAAAAGAAGCCAAGATGAACAGAGCTGGGATCAGGAAAGACTTTGCTACCTACCCCGGTGTCATCCTGGGGACGGATAAGAATGGCGTATTTTTGAATGTGCTTGATGCAAATCTAGCTGTGAAGTGTACAACTGGGGCACAACTGCTGCCACTGAAGGGGTGGGTGTGTGGGGCCCAATTTTTGGAAAAAAGGGAGACTCCGCTTGGAGTCACCTTGCGGTGTTTTACATGACTTTAGAAGGGCGTGCCATGCCTATATCTGTGTGTCCTCCTCTTTTTCCTTGTCCAGCTGTTTTGTTTTCGCATGAGTACATGTCCTTGTCACTTTCCCATGTGTTTGTGTTGTGTTGTGAGTTGTTTGTCACCTTTTGGACACCTTTGAGGGTGTTTTCTAGGTGTTTTACTGTGTTTGTGATTGCCTGCCATTGTTTCCTATGGGCTCGAGTTCGGTTCGTCGAACGTTCGACGAGCCGAACTCGAGCCAGACCCCCCGTTCGGCGAACCGCCTCGAGCCGAACCGGGACCGGTTCGCTCATCTCTAGTCTAGAGACCATAAATCTTGACTTTGACTGTGTTCACTGTGAACTGTAAAATGGTGATAAATACAGCTTTAAAAATCTGGACTAGTTTTTCCTGCTTAAAAAAAATCATGGACGCATCAAATTTTTCTTACGAACAGGAGAAAAAAGTGCCCTATATCTACAGACTGGCCAAGAATATCTGGATAATTGGCAATCCTGTGCCAAACTGGATCTGTAGTTTTGAAACTATCATTATCTATACATACTGTACTGTGGCTGTTACTGGTTACGGGCCGTACAAACAGCTTTCACTTTGAAGCTATATACAAGCAAGGCTTAGAAATTAAGGGAGGCTTGTGTTCACTTGAGGTCACACAATTCAGGCACTATATTTGGAAAAGGTTACTACTATTTATATCACTGTGAGTTTGGCACACTAATAGAACGACATAGTGAGTGAAGAGTAATATATCCTTCACAAAGTGCTGATAGGCGCGAACAGCATAAGGGCAAGCTCAGGAGGGAGAGCACTGTTGTGAGCCAGGATATACAATCCCGGTAATAAAATGCAATGATAGAGTAGGATTCAATTGGAACGTTTGTTAAAATAGATAGAAAGATGATTCTATAATAATACGAAATTATGTCTATATAATATCTTTTGGAATAATTATGTTAAACCCTTCCCAACTTGGCAATTTTTCATTTTTGTGCTTTAATTTTTTTATTTCCTTTTTCCAAGAGCCATAACTTGTATATTTTTGAAGGATAGTTGTACTTGTGAATAAAACTATCCATGTTATCATGTAATATACTGTAAAGCGTGAAAGAGATTCCAAGTATGGCGAAATTTAGAAAAAAATAAATTTCACCATAATTTTTTGGCTTTTGCTTTTACAGCGTTCATTAGTTGGCAAAAATTACCCAGCGATGTGACGAGTTTCAGACTGGAAAGTCCTTACTCATAGCATGTAACAATCAGAATGGGAAACCCCATTAAACTGATGAACTGTTCATCAGTTTAAAGGGGTTTCCCATTCTGATTGTTACATGCTATGAGTAAGGACCTTCCAGTCTAAAACGCGTAAGCGAGCGAACCATGGACTGCTTGATTTTATACCCCTTGTTTTTAATGAAGTTTCAATAAATTTCTACAAATTTTAAAGAAAAATACCGCATGAGTTGCTGGATAATCCTTGTTTGCACTTATAATATATACACAGTATGTATACCCATATGTATAATTATATACAGTATATTTCAAAAGTCAGTACACCGCTCACATTTTTGTAATTATCTTATTATATCTTTTTGTGAGACGATACTGAAGACACGACACTTTGATACAATGTAAAGTAGTCAGTGTACAGCTTGTATAACAGTGTAAATTTGGTGTGTTTCCACGATCCGGGCAATTACTACTATATTCTTTTTGCATAAATCTGGATTTCCAGTCCTCAGTCTGAATTTCAAATCTTGAATCAGTCGAGCAGATCTATGTGCTGATGAAGCATGCATGTGTTTACATAAGTTGTTTTTTCTGAAAACATCAGTCTCCATGAAATAGTTTTCAACAACCTCTATATAGTGTTGTTATTTAACGATTATTTAAAGATTAATGAAAAGTCAAGCTGCTCCACCGTACACTGCCAAAGCCTCAACACATCATCTATGTATCACAGCCAGCGATGCACATGGTTTACGACCTGCGGGCCCCTGCCACAATAATATTTTATCTCCCAGTGTCCAAGAAAGAGATTCATAAACGAAGGCACCCAGGCTGTGCCCATCACAGTGCTTTGCTTCTGCAGGTAGAAACAAATATTTGGTAAGTAAAATTATCCTGCTTTAATCCACATTTAGCTTCCTTTTTTAAAAAATGTATTTTTATCCGGGTGACTGAACCAAAACAGTAACACAGATTTCCTTGAGAAGTCCGAGTTCAGGGTCTGTGCACGGTCACTAGATGTCAAGTATGGTCCCCAAACTTTACAGTTTGGGTTTGGCCATCACTAATTGACAGCTATTTTATCTTTTTATGTATTTGTTTTTTAAACCATGAGAATAGAACACATTATTTTTGTCAAATATACACGATAGCAAAAAAAGAGACTATTTTTTTAATTCATATTGCATTCAACACATTGCTGTGAGATAGGTAATGTAGATAGCACATTTGAGCTCTTGTGATGTCCTTGACTCAACCAGTCTACCAAGAATCCTATAACACGGCTTGATGCAGTTCTCCGCATAGCTCCATGATGAATTTCCATGGTCATACCCCCTTTCAGATTAACAAGTCATAACATATTCTAATGATATGTCCTTCCCCTGGCTGGAAAATTGCCAGCTTAAATGAGTTGATTTTACTTGGAGAAGCTTTGCGGCCATTAAGATCCGTGTATATGGATGGCTTGAGTGCAGCAGAGCAGAAGCAGCTCTTAATGAACTGCTCTCCTTCTGGTTCATCAAGAGGGCCATCAAGAAAAACCTTTATTAAACAGGTTGATTAAATTATTTATTTAGTTAATACACCTTTATTTACATTTTTAGAATTAGTTTTAAAGAATCATACTTTAAGAATTTTACATTTTATCCAAACAAATAACCAGACACCAAAAATAGTGAAAAATGGTGATTTTAATAGTTCATTGTTGCAGCATTTTGTTTCCAACAATGTAAACTTTTCTCTCTATTTATATCTATCTATCTAGAAAAAAAAGAAAAGAAAATAATGCAGCACTCCAACAGACTGTACAAAAACTGGACTTATATTAGCCCTCGTGGCACCGAAAATATATTTTACTGCTCTTCCATTGTCTACTTCATTTCTATCTATCTGCAGCACAATCTCCAGTCATTGGCAATACTTCATACGACAGTAGTCAAGAAAGTCTTTAGCTTACACAAAAGATAAGAAATGGAGGCAGCACCCAAAAAAATCCAAGAAAAATCCAGCAATCAAAAACAATAAAAAATTCCAAAACTTTATTACACATTTCAAAATTCCATGGTTAGGACTCCATTAAAAGGGAAACAGATGAAGCGTTTCGGATCCAACAAGGATCTGTTGGATCCAAAACGCGTAATCTGTGTCCCTTTTAATGGATTCCTAACCATGGAATTTTAAAATGTGTAATAAAGTTTTGGAATTTTTATCATTTGAGATTGCTGGATTTTTCTTGGATTTTTTTGGATTGCTTCTTCTGGTGACCAGCTGGACTTTAATCTGTGCATCCCTTTCTCTATACCAGGAATTGCAGATGGTGGTGGAGTGGCTGAAAAGTATTTTTTTGTTAGCACCCAAAAACTCCAAGTGAAAAAAATATCAGCTTTATTCACTCATTTAGGTGCAAAGTTTTAGGTTTCAAATTTAAAAAGAATTAAATTAGGAAGCTACAGTATGTTGCTATGTTGCACCTACTAGGTGGGTGAATAAAACACCACATTTTTCCACTTGGAACTACAGAGGAGCAGATCTTTTGAAATTTAAATTCGCCGACTTCAACAAACTCTCACACAAAATTTGTTTAGTGTTGAATAAATTTCTGCAAATCTAAATATTGGAAAGCTTGTAACTGCTTGGCTAATACATGTGGGGGAAAAGAGAGAGCTTACATTTCTTCCGGTTAAATTAATATCTGGAAAAACAAAAGCGCAGATGGTGCCTTATTCTGGTAGAACCAGAATAAAACTAACACGGATACACTCACCTGAGGGAGTTGTGTGGGTCACAACTCCTACATAAGTATAACAATACACCACATCGGCTGCCGCAGACCCGAAGGATAATTTGGTATATGTGTAGTCGAAGAAAGGGTTAACAACATCAGTGACTTTAATTCCTGAAGGAGTTGTATAGACTCTGAAACACGTAGAATAATAAAATCATGAAGATTATCTCTTCCGAGTGACTCTTCCATCCACAAGGCAGCGCAGGTTAACCCTTTCTTCTACTACCATATACTGGATTACACTTTACAGGTGAGAGAGAGGACCCTGCTGACTATAAGGCTCTGTGTGCACTAGTGTGTTTTACCCGCGGATTTACCCGCGGATTTGCCGCGGAAATTTCTTGAAAAATGTCTGCAATCTTTGTGCAGACATTTCCCAGCAAATTCTATGAGAAAAAAAAATAGCTGTGCGCACTGTGCGGATTTTTCTCAAGAAATTTCCTTGAGAAGAATTTCTCGAGAAAATTTCTTGAGAAAATGACCATGTCAATTCTTTTCCGCAGGTACCCTGTGGATTTCGGCAGTACAGCCTGCAAAATCCGTAGGGAACCACCCGCGGGAAAATCACGGCAAATTCGCGCCTATTCCGCGGCTAATCCGTGGCAAATCCGCATGCGGATTTGGTGCGGATTTTTTCCGGAGGTCCGGAAATCTTTCACTCCCAGAAGTTTCTCAAGAAATTTTCTTGAGAAACTTCACATTTCTAGTGCGCACATAGCCTAAGGCTATGTGGACACATGGCCTTTTTTTGCGTTTTCTTCATGCATTTTTCCTTGCTTATTTTAATTAATAAAAGCAAGGCAAAAGCATTCCAGCAAAGTCTATGAGACTCCTGACTTGCTGTGCACACTACAGGGGATTATATCACAGCACTTTGCTACACACACCATGTATATGTCGTGCCCCGGGGCAGCCGAGCTGTCAGATCCGGACAGTCCGTGGCTCGAGGGGTTCCGGACCCGGGGGCACCATCGAACAGTTTTAAATGAAAAGAAAAAAAAGAAAAATAAAGTCCGACTACGCCACTTGCGGTTTGCGACCAGGGATAGTAGGGCCGCCGCTGCGGGTTCCCACTGGGGATGATGGATGGGGGCAGCGTGGATGGTGGAGCCCTCCGCGAGCAGGGCTTTTCCCCAGGGGTAGATGAAGGGTTAACGTAGGGGCACGCAGCAATGAAGCAGTCCAGACAAAGAGGGCAGTTTGATGGTTATTACTCACTGGATTCACGCGCTGAGGACGTACTGGATCCCAGGTGCGCTCATGTCCCTGATTGCTGTGCCTGCCAACCTGGTGCCGCTCTCCACCTGTGCACTCTGGTGTATGTGGGTCTTCCCTGGCGTGAAGCACTTGGAGGTCCTCCTGGTGTCTGGGTCCTGCCGCAGGCAGCCTGGACTATTTAAGGGGTATATGTCCCAGTCCCCTCTTTGCTGCTGATGCCTAGGACGTTAGTGGTGGCAGATGAGTCCTGAAAACCCACCCGCCTGTCAGAGTTAACAGATGGCTTGAAGTTCTAGTCTGTTCTAGGTTCTGCAACCCGTGCGTGCAAAGTACTGTGAGCCCTGGATGTCCACCCCACAGGATCCCTATGTCCTTGGAGCTTGCTCTCTCGCTCAGGAGCTACATTCCTCCTCTGAGTGGCTGATCTTTCTCCTCAGGTTCTTGCAGTGTCTTTACTACCCTGTTTCCCCGAAAATAAGACACTGTCATATATTTTTTTTTGCCCTGAAAAAAGCACTAGGTCTTATTTTCAGGGGGTGTCTTATTTTCGAGGAGACATGGTTGGGGGTAAGTTTACCCTCCACAAAAAGCAGACCTCCCCCCCCCCTTCCCAGGATCATCATACTTACCAGCCCCAGGCGTCTGTATGGCTCCCAGATCTTCCTGTGATCTCCCAGCAGGTGTGCTGCACGACTCCCCTGCGTCTGGACGACACACATACTTCAGTTCACACACACACACACACACACACACACATACACACACATATCAGATTATCAGATAGCATACACTCATATAGACACACATAAACACACATAAGCACACACACATCAGATAGCATACACTCATATAGACACACACACACACATCAGATAGCATACACTCATTTAGACACACACACACACACACATGCACACATCAAATAGCATACACTCATATAGACCCACACACCACATCATTGCTCCCTGTGCTCCACTGCGTCTGGCCGACACTCACATCAGATAGCATACACACACACACACCCCTTTCAAATCATTCCTCCCTGTGCTCTCCTGTGAGCGCTCCCAGCAGCTGTGCTGCACGCCATCCCACTGCCTCCTGCCGACACTCACAGATCCGATCGCATACACACACAGTCACACATCAGACAGCATACACTCACACACACTCACAATATCGCACGTACCACTACAATCACGCGCACACACTCACAACACCTGGAGATGTCACATGCTTTCGGCCATGTGATCAAGGACCTGGAAGATCAAAGCACAGTATCGCCGCCGAGATGCAAGCAATATCACTGGATGGGGTGAGTGTGTGGATGCGATCTGTAGTGTGTGTGTGTGTGTGTGTGAGATCTGATGTGTGTGTGCGTGTGTGTGTGTTCCGCTGCAGGACACTGATGCGCTCGCCTGCTCCCGGTCGGCGTATAGTGAGTATGACTGTGGGGTCTTCTCTCTTCTTTCTTTAGGGGGTGCCCGCTATCTATAATGAAGTGTCCTGCAGTGTCTTTAACTTTTTCACCCGTGCATGACACTTCATTATTGATCGCAGCTAGGTCTTATTTTCAGGGGATATCTAATATTTAAGCATCCCTGAAAACTCCTGCTAGGTCTTGTTTTCGGGGGAGGTCTTATTTTTGGGGAAACACGGTACCACTCCGCCGACTTTCTTACTCCTCACTTTGCTTTCTGGTTCTTTCCACTTTCTCTGTGTCTCAAGAGTCTCTGGTCTGTCTTGACACTTTTCTTACTACTCCTCTCCTCACAACCTTCCTCTTTCCCTTCCTTTCTCCGACTGCTCACTAGCCACACTCCCCAGTTTACTTTCTCCTCCCCCAGGTCTGGTCTCTTCCTCTCAGTTGGCTGAATGTTATCTAACAGTGCCCAGCCCTGTAATCTGGCTAGGTGAGGCTTCCAGTCGAGTACAGCGAGTGTAAATGTCCTGGTGTGCTAGTGTGTGTGTAGTGACTGACACAGTCATGTTGGACCCGAGCTGTTACCTTGTTGTTACCTTATTTTTGTGACACCTGGTTACCGCATTGGCGTCACATATACAGCATGGTGTGTGAGGCGATACATAGCTCAGTAACCCAGGGTAGTCATGGTGACAACTCAGGGTTACCATGGCATCAATCGGGTCCCTGAAATCACATTATAGGGATCCGATCACCAGGGAGAGGTAAGTGATCCCTCTCCATTCCTCCTGAATGCTGTGATCGCAGTGATCGCAGCATTTAGTGGATTAAACTGTCGGGCACCGCTCCGAGCAGTGAGAGCTGGGTCCTGGCTGCAATATTAGACCCAGCGGTGATCGCGGGAGTACAGCGCCTGAAATTCCACTATCACCATGACTAAAAAAAAGCAGGAAAAAACGCATATGAAAAAACACGCAAACGCAATAAAAGATGTGCGTTTTTACTGCCAAAACATGTTTTTTTATGTGCAGAAATGAAGCACATAAAAAGCAACGTGAGCACATAGGTTAAGATCTTACACTTTAAAGGTGAAAGAGAGGACTCCCCTGACAATAAGAGCTTACACTCTACAGGAGAGAGAGAGGACCCTGCTGACCATAGGAGCTTACACTCTACAGGAGAAAGTGAGAGGACCCCACTGACTATAAGAGCGTACACCCTACAGGAGCGAGGACTCCCCTAACCATAAGAGCTTATACTCTATGGGAGAGAGGACCCTGCTGACCATAAAAGCGGACACTCTAAAGGTGGGAGAAAGAACCTCGCTGATCATAAGAGCCTACACTCTACAAGAGAGACTTACCCAATGACACTGGAGATGGAAAATTACTCTGCTGTATAAACTGTGCTCCACTGGGAACCGCTGATCTGTGATGGCCCCGGTAATAACCACCACTGTATAAGGTATGATAATCCGTAAGATGTCATAGCTACTTGACATTACTGTGAAGCCCGAGGGGCAACGCAAATGAGGTTAGCATACTCTCCACTGTTTTAGCAGTGTGGGAAATGGGGCAAGGAATAAGTTACTTTTGCCCACCACGAAATGAATCTAAAAATGTTTGTATTCATACAAAACCGTGTATTTCAGGAAATTTGACTTGAACCCAATCCTCCAATTTTCAAAGTCCAATCAATCCGCTAATCCATTCTTAGAGTCCATGAGTGCAGCTACTATTTTTTCCCTTTTTATCTATCTATCTATCCAACTATCTATCTATCCAACTAACTATATCTATCTATCCAACTATCTATATATCTATCTATCCATCCAACTATCTATCTATCTATCTATCTATCTATCCATGTCTGTCTAGTCTTTGTCTGTCTGTCTCTACAGGCACAAAATATATATAAACGAGTAATGGGAAACTCAAAATTTAACTCCACCAGCAACTCTGTTACTGTTTCATAAAACACTCAACGATTTCGTAGTGAATTATTGATGCTTGGTAAAGAGCCAATATTTGAAAGCCGTGTAATCATTATATGGGTATTATGGGATTTAGCAATGGATCTCCCTCCAAACAAATAGCAGCTATGAGCAGAAAGTGTGGAAATCCATAGAGGCATTGGATACTCTGATGTATTTCAAGAAAAAGCATTTAATAAAAGCTAAAGGTGGTTGTAAGTTTTCAGGAGAACCATGTGGGAGCTTTAATTTGGAGACTTTTTTCTTCCAGGAGCAGAGGGGGAGGGGAGACAGAGGAACCCAATTTCTCTTATGACAAATGAAACATGACAGGAGCTGAAGTGATATATGTGTTATCACAGCATATGGGGTGTTGTGGGATCCTGCAGCAGAGTTTTATCAGGAAGATTAATCACCACCATCTCAGTAAAACAAGATAAAACCGTAAAAACATTTCAGCATCACCAACAAGCTCAGAAGATCTCTTACGAATATAATTCAAATGTTTGCCAAAATAGAAAAACATTTTAATTAAACTTTAAATTTATTGTTACATTGTTGCTACAGTTAAATCAAATCTTTTAGCTTCAATTCAAATGGGAATATTACAATCATGGAAACACATAGCAATAATCAGTCTACTATGAGCAGTGATCATCTTTCTTCTCTTTGCAGGGCTCAGCTTTGTTTTTACATTTTATATATAGATGAAGCCAAGTGATCACTAGAGATGGGCGGACCTGTGGAAGTTCGGTTCAGCAGGTTCAGCTGGAATTTACATAAACTTTGGTTTGGGACCCGGACTTGACCTGAACCCCGATGGATGGGTTTTTTCCATTTTCTTTTGTACATTGTGCACACAACATCCGATCACGTTGTTGTTACCCCCGGTGTGCTATTCAAACACTGTAAGCTGCTTGCACTGGTCTGACACAGAGTGTACCCGAGCACAGCAATGCTCGCTCAAGTGGTTTGCATACGTAAAATGATTTGCATACGTAAAGCACCTATACTCTGTTTTTTTTCTGTAAAGTCTGTGTTTTGTACAAACACCGAACCTTGGGTTCGCTCATCTCTAGATATCACCTATCTAGCAGACAGATGATGACTTATAGATCGATGGGGGTACAACAGTTGGAAACTTCACCAATCAGCAGAATGGGGCACTTTTATCCCCATTAGAATGGAGCAGCAGTGTGGATGCATGACGTGCTATTCATTTTCTATGGGGTTGTTAGAATTAGCCAATTACAACACTCGGCATCCCCATAGTGAATGACTGGAGCGGTAGTTGTGCATACATACTGCTGCTCCATTCGAACAGGGATAAAAATTCAGTTTGGCGCAAATCCCAACCGTCAGATCCCTATCAGTTAATAAGTTAACAGCTATCCTAAGAGAATTGAGAGAATCCAGGCGCATCTAGTTGGCACATGACCACAAATATGCAAAGCATAAATATGTGATCTTATAGCCACCCTCTCATGCAGGGAGTACAAGGGGACTCATGATAGCATGAGCACTGCACACTCTCAGGATTCGACAGTTTACAGTGGGATAGCGTTTGGTCTGAAACATGGATAACCATTTTAACAAGGTACAGTTGAAACCAGAAGTTCCTTTTCTATCTAAAAAGACACATCTGCAGGTTTTTTTCACTATCTGACATGAAATCAGAATAAACCTTTCCCATTTTAGATCAATTAGTAACCACAATTATTCATATTATTTATATACATTTCATTAGTAGTGATGGGCGAACCCTCTCGATGTTTGGGATTGGGAGCCTCACCCGAATTGTTTGTAAAGTTCAAGTTCGGGACTTGAGATAACACGAACTTGCGTCCGAACCGCGAGCTTGGACTTTACAGTTATGGGATAGGGCGGGGGGGTCTGTAAAATAAAGAATATAGTTAATAATAAACATTGTCATTATACTTACAGGTCCCGCAACGTGTTCTGCAGACGCTGTCTCCCAGCCACTTCTGCTTCTGGGTACGATCATTAACTTCCGGTGGTATTCACTGCACTGCTTGTCACTCGGCAGTCTTTGGCTTTTTTTGTCCGTGTTCGCATTGACGTCAGGGTTCACCGTGTTCATGGTTTAGCCATGGACTCGATTGAACTTTGACTGTCACTGTCAGTGTCAACCTGCTTCTCGCTCTGTAGAGATGCTGTTTGTACAGAGCGATGAAGCAAAGCTGACATTGCTCTCCCTGTCGACTATGTCGGACTAAGGATTTTTTTTATAATAAAAATGGAGTCTCTAAATTTTTTTTGTTTTATTTGTAATAAAACATTTTTTTCTATGTGTTGTGTTTTTTTTTTTACTGTTTATTAAAAATTCATGGTGGCCATGTCCAATTTCATAACACCATGACTATCAGGCTTAGTACCAGCTGAGAATGCAAAGCTGGTATTAACCCCTTTATTACCCAGAGTGCCACTGCCATCAGGGTCGCTGGATGAGTTGGGTAAAGCGGTAGGAAATGGCGCTAAGAAACAATGCCTCATTTCCAGGGGTGGCTGCGGGCTGCGGTTTTTAGCGTGGGGGACACAGAACGCTTGGGACCTAACTTAATGAGAATCCCAGCCCTCAGCTGCCTTGTTTTACCTAAATGGTGATCAAAATATGAAGCCCACACATTTTTTTAATTATTTTTTTAAATAATTAAAAAAAAAATTAATGCGTTTCCCTGTATTTTGATTGACAGCCAAAATAAAGCCAGGCAGATGGGGGTGGCAGCCGGCTGCTTTATCTGCGCTAAGAATCAAAAATACCGCGGAGCGCTACACCATTTTTTTAATTATTTATTTACACTACTATATGTGTGAGGTACCGAACAGCCAATAACAGACACTGTCACACAGAAGAAACAACCATAAACTAATCAGATGAGACGTCAGCGGTAAGTAACTTTATGAAAATATTTTTTCTGTACTGTATGACTTGTAGTTTTGCTGTTATTTGTTAAATCCATTAGATGCATTCTCATATTTGTGTGATATGTCTGTGTGCTGCCAGACTTTTTTTTATCAGGTGGCACAAGGACTCCTAGAGTTCCATAGATCCATTCACATATCTGTGAAGATCATGTATCCGAGAATGAGATCTGTGACACTCGGAGCATGTGCTCTTCTGATACGATTATGAGGAATAGAAAATACTCTATGAGTCTGTGAACTGTCCAAAAAAAAAATGTCAGGTAGCACATTGACACTGCACACGGATGCAGGAGTGTAGCCATGCTATGTAAAGCACAGGCACAGTCCATTACTATCTTGAGTACTTACTATGTAAAGCGCCATCCTTAATTTCTTCTTTTATTATCCATAGTTTCTTCTTTTATTATGTGTAACACTGTCCTTTAGCATGCTTGCTAGTTATGTATTGCGCTGTCCATTATTATATAGCGTCCTCTCTTGTTATGTATTGCACCGTCTCATATAGCGTATTCTTGTTATTTTTGTTATTCACAGTACTCTGTTACTTCATCGTCTCTTGTTAGATATAAAATGACTGCAGTTGGAGCAACATCTGAGGAGAAGACCAGTCCATCAGCCTCTGCATTAGAAAAGAAGCTTTCCCATGTTCCATTACCAATCATGTCATTTTTTTATCTAACAAGAGAGGCAGCTACAAAATAAAGACAGGGCGCAAAAATTGCCAGAGCAAAAATAACAAGAGAATCCAATATGTAAATGATGTAGCTGTACATAACAAAAGAGTGCAAACTGTAATAAATATATACAGTGCCTTGTGAAAGTATTCAGCTCCCTTGAATTTGTCAACCTTTTCCCACATTTCAGGCTTCAAACATAAAGATAAACATTTTAATGTTATGGTGAAGAATCAACAACAAGTGGGACACAATTGTGAAGTTGATGAAATTTATTGCTTATTTTAAACTTTTTTTAAAAAAATAAATAACTGAAAAGTGGGGCGTGCAATATTATTTGTCCCCTTTAAGTATATACTTTGTAGCACCACCTTTTGCTGCGATTACAGCTGCAAGTCACTTGGGTTATGCCTTTATCAGTTTTGCACATCGAGAAACTGAAATTCTTGCCCAGTCTTTCTTTGCAAACAGCTCTAGCTGAGTGAGGTTGGATGGAGAGCGTTTGTGAACAGCAGTTGTCAGCTCTTTCCACAGATTCTCGATTGGATTCAGGTCTGGACTTTGACTTGGCCATTCTAACATCTGGATACGTTTATTTGTGAACCATTCCATTGTAGATGTTGCTTTATGTTTGGGATCATTGTCTTGTTGGAAGACAAATCTCCATCCCAGTCTCAGGTCTTTTGCAGACTCCAACAGGTTTTCTTCAAGAATGGTCCTGTATTTGGCTCCATCCATCTTCCCATCAATTTTAACCATCTTCCCTGTCCCTGCTGAAGAAAAGCAGGCCCAAACCATGATGCTGCCACCACCATGTTTGACAGTGTGGATGGTGTGTTCAGGGTGATGAGCTGTGTTGCTTTTACGCCAAACATATAATTTGGCACTGTGCCCAAATAGTTCGAATTTGGTTTCATCTAACCAGAGCACCTTGTTTCACGTGTTTGGTGTCTTGTGGTAAACCTCCAGGTCTTCCACTTCCACGTCCAGGTGGCTTGTGGTAAACTTTAAACAACACTTTTTATGGATATCTTTGAGAAATGGCTTTCTCCTTGCCCCTCTTCTATAAAGGCCTTGTGCAGTGTACGACTGATTGTTGTCCTATGGACAGACTCTCTCACCTCAGCTGTAGATCTCTGCACTTCATCCAGAGTGATCATGGGCCTCTTGGCTGCATCTCTGATCAGTCTTCTCCTTGTTTGAGATGAAAGTTTGGATGGACGGCCGGGTCTTGGTAGATTTGCAGTGGTATGATACTCCTTCCATTTCAATATGATCGCTTGCACAGTGCTCCTTGGTATGTTTAACGTTTTTGAAATCTTTTTGTAACCAAATCCTGTCTTTAACTTCTTCACACCAGTATTATGGATCTGTCTGTTGTGTTCCTTGGTCTTCATGATGCTATCTGCGCTTTAAACGGAACACTGAGACTATCACAGAGCAGGTGCATTTATACGGAGACTAGATTACACACAGGTGGCTTATATTTATCATCATCAGTCATTTAGGACATCATTGGATCATTCAAAGATCCTCAATGATCTTCTGGAGTGAGTTTGCTGCACTGAAAGTAAAGGGGACCAATTAAAACAACACCACCCCTCATTTACATAGTAAACATATGTGATAACGTCTCCACAAAGATCAATACACATCAGCATAAGTCCTATCCGCCAAACGGGTTACAGGGACATCAATGCCTCAGAAATTATACATATCAAAGCATAAAATCTATTCCAACAATACCCATATACACATGACCCACCACTCGTCTCCACGTTTCCATTACCATGGGGATCAAAAGCTCAAAGTTCATTGGGTAGTATAATCCATGATCACCAAATGTCCAATTACAGCACCGAATCACTGCATATGTGTCAGCGTCCTCATCAATCTCTGTTCCAGGCAGATGGTGGATATGTTCCGCTCCCGTCTGCCAGCTTGGCTAAGTGGCAGACGGTGGTCTCCGACAGCAGGAGACAGGAAGACGGCTCAGCAGATCCGAGGAGGACCAGGACAGGGTTGGAGCCCGCCGGTACCGACACCGGAGATCCGACCGGAAACCGTGCACAGAGAGGGTACTCGGATCCTGAAGCCAGGACCGGAACCAAAGGCCTAGCAATATGCATACTTGTGGTTCAACCACCATTCCTGGCTGTGCCAGGGCGTCACATTCCCCCTTGGTTGAATACAGACCGTCCGCAAGCTGTCCGACCACCACCGTTTATTGTAACCGGAAGTGAAATAAGAAAAAGGGATAACAAGTATAATAACATTAAAACATGAAAGCACATTTCTTCCCTTTATGGGAGGCATCACTCTTAAACGTTGCAAAACGGGACAGAACGGACCACCTTCTTATGGAACCCCCACCCAAAACAACCTGTTCCCTGGTGCCACCGCTAACACTGGTGCACACCCCTTTTGTCAAGTCCAGGAACGGGTCCGGGTGACGCCCACACGGGCCGTGTAAAAAGTTCATTACCCGCAGTCTATCTCAGGGGCCCCAAGTCCGGAGGGACCCCTGGCCTGGGGGTTAGCCACCGGTTGCATTAGTGACTGGGCCTCGACCGACTCTACCGCAGGCCCTTCCTCCAATCAGCCTCTCCAGAGACTGCGCCGTGTGCAACAAGAAGATAGATGGTTTAAAACACCTAAATACCGTTGCCGGGGCAGCCTCCTCCTGCAGCGTTCCCACAAGACCACCGCTCTAGCAGCATGGGTCCCCAGTGCCACCTTCACTCACGGTGCCTCACTGTCCAAAAGACCCCTTCTTCCTACTGCCGACGGTGCGGGTACAACTGCTCCTCTAGGCATGGCTCCATCCTCCACCAGGGGCTCCAACCCCTGATGGCATCTTCACTTCAACAAGCAGAGGGAAGATGTTCAACAAGAACGGAGCTCTAACTGTCAACTTCTTCAACTGCCCTGCGGTGCAGATGGCCTCCTCTAGAACATGAGGACATTCAACAAGGGTGACGGATTTTAAACAGTCAACTTTTAACTTTTAAACTTCTATGGGTAGACTTACGGGGTTCCACTACCACTGCTTCATAGGGCCGTACGGCTCACTCAGCACTCTGGGAACAGCATCCCTGGACCAGCCGCAGCACATCCTGGAACTCTGATCTTCTATTCGGAATGGAGGTGGTATAGCAGGCGATACTGCCGCTTCTGGGAGCTGTGTCGGTCGGTGCATGATGGCCATACTGGGAACGGGCTCTAGCTCCGGGCAGGTCAGCGAAGCCGGGAGGGTCTGTGTTCCTCTCTCCCGATGCGGCACTGTATGGGCGGCTTGACTCTCGCGGGCCCACATCACTGCCACCATTCTCCGGGCCTCCACCTTCCAGTTCAGCATTTGTTGCAGTGACTGTGCTTGCACCCGGACACAGAACCTTGCTAGTTCTCGCTCCAGCCAGGCAGCGGTCCCCAGTGGTAAGCGGTCCGATTCTTGCTCCTCTGCGGGAACCACCGCTTCGCCTCTGACACTTCTAGGACGCTGCTCTACCATCAACATTGGGCGCGGACATCTTCCCACTTCTCCCCCTTGGTTTTTCGGGAGCAGACCTTTTTCGCGTCTCTTAGTTTCGTTTTCGTCCTCAGGAGTCATTTCCTTCCAGCCCTGTTCCCAGGGGGCGGGGCTTCAACTTCGTGCCCTTTCTCGGGGAAGAAGACACTGGGTTGTCATTTTTCGCGCCCAAAAATGGCGGCAAAAATGGCGACATTTCAAAAATTGTTGCAGCAGAACACTGCTGACAGTCCAGAACAAGGCGCACTTCCACAGGTAAGTGGATGGGTACGAATCATGTTCGTGACGCCAAGTTTTGAGGTGTGCCGCCCCGTGCCAGCAGCCAGGCTGCTCGGATCTGGATCTGCAGTGTGGCTCGAGGGATTCTTCCAGACCCTGGGGTCATGCGGACACTTCAAATAAAAGGGTACGTATTTGTACGGGATTTGCTGTAAACTGTCTGTGATGCCATCCACAGTGTGTGATGAAGTGTGGCACCACCGCTGCTGTTGTGGGCACCCGGGGGCGATGGGATAGCAGCTGGATGTTAACCCCTCTGTGGGTAGGGATGGATGCCCCGGGGCCCAGTGTCTCTGAGTTGAGGATGATGATTGCAGGGGCCGGCGTACCCGGTCAGACTGGGGAGTGTTAGTTTACTCTCGATTAAATAAATCAGACGAGTCCAGTGGTAAACCAAGGTGGTGGTGGCTGGCCGCCACAGCCGGGTGCATTCGGGTCCCACACCCTGGTTGATGGTCTGTGTCACTTTCCTCTACACTACTGTGAGTTCTCTTTGGGCTCTCCAGTATGGAACACGGAAGCCCGCTCCCAAAATTATGGGTGGGAGCCTTGCCCGCTGATGCTGGCCCTTGGGATCTACCAGACCCTGGCAGATGCCCTAATCCCCCGCAGTGGGCTGTTGTCTGCTTTTGGGACTTTGGTTGGGACAGGACCTGTAATCCTGTCCTCAATTGGTTAATTAGCTAGGCCGTTGATTCCAGTCCTGGCTTCAGGGTCCAAGTACACCCCTCTATGCACGGGTTAGTTCTCCGGTGTCGGTACCGGCGGGCTGCAACCCTGCCCCAGTCCACCTCAGATCTCCGGCAGTCATCTTCCCGTCTCCTGTTTGACACTGACCACCGTCTGCCACCTAGTCAGCACGCCGGGGCTCCAACCCCGACGACTTTTCACTCTGGCTTGCACTTGAACTTTCACTCCTCTCAACTACTCCACTTCACTCCAGACTTAGACTTAGACTTCACTGACTCTTTTCCTGCTCCCGGGTTCTCCAGACCCCTAGGTGTGCGTTTCTCATCCGCCTGGTCCGGCTCACTGGTGTGCCTGTCCTACCCTGGGGGGTGACTAGGGTTTTGTCGGCTGTGTGTAAAGCGGGCTTTACACGTTACGATCTATCGAGCAATCGTACCCACCCCCGTCGTTTGTGCGTCACGGGCAAATCGCTGCCCGTGTCGCACAAAGCCGTTAAACCGCCATCACACGTACTTACCTGCATCCCGCATAGCCGGTGGGTGCCGCGGGACGCAGGTAAACTGTGTTCATCGTTCCCGGGGTGTCACACGGAGCAATGTGTGCTACCCCAGGTACGATGAACAACCGGCGCCATGTTAAATAAACAATTTCTTAAAACTTAGCAACGAGTACACAGCTCACGATTTGTGAGCGATTCTGCATCGCTCGGAGGTGTCACACGAGACGACGTCGTGAACGATGCCGGATGTGCGTCACGAAAACCGTGTAAAGCCCGCATAACCCTTTGTGGGATGGTGTTATGCGGGGGCTCTTTCTGTGGGACTACCTGGCTGTGCCAGGACGTCACAAGTATAAAACAGGGACCAGGGGATTTATATTTAAAGCACCACAAGTGGCTTGTGGGCTCATGATGGGTCGTTTGCAGCTGTCTGCCAGCTTGTTACCCTTTGCACCTGGTCTAGGAGCCAGCTATGAAGACCAGGACTCTAGATGGTGAATTATGTAAGTAGCTTCTCACAGAAGAGCAGATCTTAATGCCCATATACTAGCTTAAGGATCTGAAGATAATTTAAAGGGGTTATCCAGTGTAAAAAAGCAAGTCTGCTGTCACTCTATGTGACTGCAGACTTGTGAATCCTCACATAGCTCACACTATACGCTGTGATGATTTTCCAGTGTCAGTGCCAGGAATAATGGTTGAACCACAAGTATGCGATATGCATACTCCTGGCCAAAATCCGATTAGACTGTTTTGGTGTGCTCAATGCAAGTGTATTGCACAAGGCCAGAGATGGTCTAGTCGGAATCTGACCTGGAGTATGTGTAGCGCCCCATGGGGCAGGCGGTTAACCTACTCGTTGCCAGTCCATCGACTGTCATCACGGACGGCCTAGCCTGGCTCCGTTGCCCCGCAGCGTACAGGAGTTGGCTGGGGAGAGATGTTGGGGGTAGTAGTGAGGTGAATCATGACGCCACCTGTAGTATGCGGCCAGGGAATCGGCCGCTGCTGCTGTCGCTGTCCTCCGGGGCGGATGGTGGTAGCAGCTAGGGATGGAATTGCTCCCCACAAGTGGAGCGGGTTCTGGGGAGGATGATGAGGAGAGTAATAACGGCGGGTGCTGAAGCATGGAACGGCAGTGCCGGGAAAGAAAGAGTCTATGGCTGTGGTTACAGGTTGTTTACTCACTTTTTGTGCTGTACCGCTCACCCGCGTAATACCAGTCACTCGCCATGATGGCAAGTCAAACCTGAATCCTTTTAGAAATCAGTTCGGTATGGTGTTTGGTGGGTTCCCTCCTTGTAGCGCCTGTGCAGTGGATCCCCTTGCTTGAAGCTACATAGTATCATAGTATCATAGTATCATAGTTTTAAGGTTGAAGGGAGACTCTAAGTCCATCTAGTTCAACCCGTAGCCTAACATGTTGATCCAGAGGAAGGCAAAAAACCCCAATGTGGCAAACAAGTTCCAATGGGGAAAAAAAATTTCCTTCCTGACTCCACATCCGGCAATCAGACTAGTTCCCTGGATCAATACCCTGTCATAAAATCTAATATACATAACTGGTTATATTAAATTTTTCAAGAAAGGCATCCAGGCTCTGCTTAAATGTTAGTAGTGAATCACTCATTACAACATCATGGGGACACGGGTTTTCACGAGTAGTACTCTTGTCCCTATATGCACGTGCCGTGGTTCCGATATGGGGTCTGGTGTTATGCAAGGCCCCGGATCTTCTCTGGCACTGTGCTTTAGGGCGCTGTGTGGCCAGGGAAGCTTGAAATTTTCCCTGTCCAGGTAGATTCTGGAAAACCAACGTGAAGTATGATCTTCCCTAGGGTGCTGCCGCCGCACTGGTTCCAAGGGGAGCAGATGCCCTCTCCCCACGGCAACAGTGTAAACTTTTCCTCCTTCCCACCGGAGCACATGTCAAACACGTCTGCTACTTTCCTCTCCTGCTGGAATTCCTTTCCTCTCCTGCTGGAATTCCTTAACTGTTGTGTTGGCTCCTGACTCTCCCTGCTGGCTGCTCCTCTCTCCTCCCAGGTCCTAAGCTAATGGGACTGGGGCCCCTGTATGAGGGCATCCTGTAAATGCCACTCTGTAAGCAATTTTATTACCTGACCCTAGCCCAGTCCCCAGTGGGAACAGGGCAACCTGGTGTGTATTTGAGTGTGTAGGTGGTGAAACCGGGACTGACCTCCTCAGGATCCGAGTTTAGCATTACACCCAAATTTGGGCGCAATACTCTGTGGCGACTGAAGCTTCAGGGGCGCCACATATGTGTATCACATACTTGTGGCCACATGACCGCCACTGCCGACTCTCACACCGGAAAAAATTTCCCTTGATCTTGGTATACTGACTAAGTGTCATTTCTATGGAAAATCTATGGCTGTAATTATATGGCAAGATAGGAAGGGTGCTGCACCACTGTATGTCACTCAGCGATAACGCATGTGTGCTCGTCGAGGGCTGGGAATTACCGTATCCTGAGCGGGGGTGCTCGTCCAGAAGAAAAGTCCAGGTACCGATGGATGAGTGAAGGAAATGAGGGACCGCACTCCGTACCGCTGTGCAGGAATCTTTAGTTTATTAGATGGTGCAGGGTAAAAAGCAGGAGACGAGCTGTGAGCTGGCTCCCAGGTAGAGGATGACAGCTGTTTCGCCTAACTAATTAGGCTTCCACAGGTCCATATGTGGAGCTACAACGGCGCCCCCTATATAGGAGTGCTCACAGGTGCGTCGCATGCCACATGAAAACATACATAGGAGAATGTAATGTGCATATAAAACATGGAACGCACCATGCCACAATACAAAACAATAAAAACAAGATTATTACAAAACGATTATACCAAAAAAGAAGAAAGAAAGGACACCGAAGGAATACATATGCAAAATATGTCAAAGCACACACATATGGAGGACCTACAGAAAAACTGACAGATCCACGCGATCATTTAACCCCAATGCCCCCTGAGCTCCATAATTAATGATTAGTTTGGCCTCAACTTGTAGTAAAAGTTGCTGAAGGTTGCCCCCCCTCGATGGGAGGACAACCTTCTGCAGGCCAACAAAACGGAGGACATCAGGGTTACCATTATGATGCTCGCGGATGTGAGAAATCAGTCTAGGAGAACTAGACTGATTTCTCACCTAACCTTGCTGCCATGTTATACCTTTAAGTAGTGCCAGAAAGTCACCAGTGTCCTGGACATAAGAGGGGATATGACTAAGAATGGGTCTTAGCAGCCAGTCCAAATAGTGTGATAAAGGCTCCGTTAAAGAGCCGATACCAGCCACTATAGGACGACCTGGGGGATTGTCTCTACTCCTATGGACTTTGGGTATACAATACCAGCAAGGCTTCGTAGGGTAAGGAGGTGATGATCTAATGGATTTGTGTTTAGCTTTCGGTTTGGTTCCTTGGAGCATGTCATTAGGAGAACTTTGTATAGGCATTGGCACATTCTGGAAAGAGATCCTACTTTGGTTGAAATGACCAAAGCTAATCCTTTGGTCTCGTTCAGACGTTGCGTTAACCTACGGGATAAACTAGTGAGAAATAGACTTACCAGCCCCTCTGTGTGGCTCGATAGATGCTGCCCGCCGGGTAACTACCGGTGTGGCAACTGCAGATTTTGTAACCTGCATCTCACTGGCCGATCCCTACAGGTGGGTTCGCACTCACATTCGGTCCTCCAGTTTATTTCTTGTAAAACTAAATTCGTTGTCTATGTGATTTTCTGCCCTTGTGGCAGATTTTACATAGGCAAAACAATCAGATGTTTATACGTCAGGTTCAGGGAGCACTACAATTCGGTAACGTCAGGCAAAGGTTCTCCTAGACTGATTTCTCACATCCGCGAGCATCATAATGGTAACCCTGATGTCCTCCGTTTTGCTGGCCTGCAGAAGGTTGTCCTCCCATCGAGGGGGGGCAACCTTCAGCAACTTTTACTACAAGTTGAGGCCAAACTAATCATTAATTATGGAGCTCAGGGGGCATTGGGGTTAAATGATCGGGTGGATCTGTCAGTTTTTCTGTAGGTCCTCCATATGTGTGTGCTTTGACATATTTTGCATATGTATTCCTTCGATGTCCTTTCTTTCTTCTTTTTTGGTATAATCGTTTTGTAATAATCTTGTTTTTATTGTTTTGTATTGTGGCATGGTGTGTTCCATGTTTTATATGCACATTACATTCTCCTATGTATGTTTTTATGTGGCATGCGACGCACCTGTGAGCACTCCTATATAGGGGGCGCCGTTGTAGCTCCACATATGGACCTGTGGAAGCCTAATTAGTTAGGCGAAACAGCTGTCGTCCTCTACCTGGGAGCCAGCTCACAGCTCGTCTCCTGCTTTTTACCCTGCACCGTCTAATAAACTAAGGCTATGTGCCCACGCTGCGGATTTACCGTGGATTTTGCCGCGGATTTGCCGCGGATTTGCCGCGGATTTCCCGAAAATCTGCAGCAGCGGCACTTCCAATCCATTTCAATGGCATTTTGGAAATGCTGTGTCCATGCTGAGGATTTTTCCACTGCGGATTTGCCGCGGATTTTGATCCGGAAAAATCTGCAGCATGTCAATTGTTTGTTGCAGATTTGGTGCGGATTTTGGGTATAGAATGGGGAAAAAAAAAAAAAAAAATCCGCATCAAAATCCGCGGCAAATCCGCGGTAAATCCGCGGCAAATCCGCGGCAAATCCACGGGTGCGGATTTGCCGCGAAAGTCGCGGATTTTCATGCAGAAAAATCCGCAGGTACATTCTACCGTGGACACATAGCCTAAAGATTCCTGCACAGCGGTACGGAGTGCGGTCCCTCATTTCCTTCACTCATCCACCTGTAATTATATGGGGTAATGGATTTCTATGAGTGTTACTACTGTGCAGGGTTACAGGATCTGGATCTGGCTCGTGAACCTCTCTAAGAGCTGAATGTGGCTCTCAAGGTCAGAGAGGTTGGGGACCACTGCCCTAGGGCCACGTTCCCGCAATTAGTTTTTGAAGTTGCAGATTTTCTGCACTTTTTCTGCAGTAATTCTGTAAATTAGGCTACTTTTTTACATGCATTTTGTGTGATTTTTTTTACAAGCGTTTTAATGCAGTTTTTGTCACTTTTTGGTGTTTCATATTTTAACAAAGCTGCTTTATTTTTTTATACTTTCTGGTATTTGGCTTTGACAAAACTTAATTGATATACTTATGTGCAGATTACATATGTTTTGGCTGCATTTCACAGCGAAAACACAGAAAATGCAAGTGCATTGTATCTAATGCACATCTATAGGGAATATCTGCAGATAAATCTCAGCGTACTTGCAAGAGAAGTTGACATGATGCAGATTTGAAACTCACACCACAGAACAGTTTATGCTAACTAAGATACCTGACATCAAAAACTCACTAACACCTCATTGCGGGTACACAGCATGAAGCTACATTCCCACAATGATTAATTGAGGCGTTTTTGATGCTGAATATTTTCTGTGGGCTTTTCTGCACCTAGAAGCTATATTGGGTTAATAGCGTTTTTTTTCTTGTGTTTTTGAGGATGTTTGTTCTCGTGTTTTTATCACAGTTTTTCTGCTCTTGCTTTTGTCTCATTTTGATATGTGACATTACAGTAAAACTACTTTGTTTTGGAAACTTATTGTTACTTAGCTTTGATAAATCTTTATTATACTATGTCCCAAGAATGACAAAAATATTGTAGGAGTGATACCTTTATAGGCTAACCAGAAAATATCTTTATTAATATACATAGTCATTAGGGATGGGCGAACCGAACTGTAAAGTTCGGGGTCTGTACTGAACACATGGTGTTCGTGCACATGTACCGCCCCGTGCTCGGCAGCTGAGCCGCTCAGATCCGGACCTTCAGTGGGTGGCTCGAGGGTCTCTGGACCCGGGGGTTTGCAGTCACGTCGATCAAAAAGGGGTTTGCGGTTTGGGGACGTATGTGTACGGCCGGAGCCGTGTTTAAGTTTGTGATGCCACCCACGGGATGTGGTGAAGGTAGACACCACCGCTGCAGTTACGGGGCACCCGGGGGAGATGTTGCGCAGCAAGTTGTTAACCCCTCTGTGGGCAGGGATGGTGGCCCTAGGACCCGTTGGGGTTGTTTGGCGGTGCAGGGAGATGGGCGGCCGGAGGGCACTGATGTACACACGATTAGTAAACACATGAGTCTCTGGTAAACCAAGGTTATGGTGGTCGGTGCCCGCAGTCGGCTGCAGTCTGGTCCCCCACCCGGTTGGTGGTCTCTGCCTTTCTCCTGCACCTGTTTGTGATGGTAGACTACCTGCGCTTGCAACTTCTGGAGTCCGCTCCCAGCTTTTGGTTGCCTGAGGAGCCCTTTGCCCGCAGACGCTGGCCCATGGGATCTCTGTGCCGTGGCGGTGGCTTTCTATCCCCCTAGTTGGGCTGTTGCCTTCAGTCGGGACTTTGGGTGGGACAGGACCTCTAGTCCTGGCCGCAATCAGTTAATTAGCTAGCCCCCAGTAGCTTCTGGACCTAGCTTCAGGGTCTGAGTACCCCCCTTTGTGCTCCGGTTTCCGAGTCGGTTCCCCGGGTCGGTACCGGTGGGCCACTACCCTGTCCCCGGTCCACCACGGTTCCACCAAGCCGCCTTCCCGGCTCCTGCAGACAGAGGCCTCCGTCTGCCTCCTAGCCAGCAGTACCAGGTCACCAACCCTGGCACCGGTTCAGTTTGGGTCTTTCCTTTGCTGGAGCTGCACACAACTCCAGCCCATACACCTCTCCTCTTGACCTCTAGCCTTGACTCCTTGGTGGGTGTCTTCCAACCGCCTGGTTCCGCCCCCTGGTGTGTCCATCCAGCACTGAAGGGGGTGACTAGGGTTTTATATGTTTGGCTGCTGTCACCTTGTTAGGGAACGGTGTAATGCGGGGCCCTATCTGTGACTACCTGGCTGGCCAGGGCGTCACACTCACGACCCTGAACATGAGCTTTCCTGGGAAGCTCGTGTTACAGTTCGGGTCCAGAGGATTTAAAAAAAACCACGTTATTAAAAAAACTTTATGATCATACTTACAGGTCCCGCGACAGACTCTGCCTCCCGGAACTTCTGCTCCCATCCATCCGATCATTGCTGTGCCACCCGGTAAGCACCTCTGGCTAAAAGGACCTTCCGTGGCGACATACCCAGGAGCCCACTCACGTGTGAATGTTGTATTACCTCATTGGTTAGACTGGTCACATGAGTATGATGTCATCAAAGGTCCTGGTACGCCGTGATGCAAGTGTCGCATGGCATCACGGCTGAGCCTAGAATGTATGGGCTACAGTCAGGTCATGGGCGTGACCGGCTTGGTTGATGGGCATGGCCAGCTTGCATCGCATCACGGTGCACAATCTCCCGACAGCAGAGTTGAGCCTTGAATGTAAAGACATCAGTCAGGTCATGGGCGTGACTGGCTTGGCTGATGAGCGTAACCGTTTGGGTTGGGGGCATGGTGATGTTTTTTCCTGTCCACTATAATCATGCAAGGGGGGGCTTTGCGCCCCCCCCTGCACCCTCCCCATCTGGTGGTCTTACCCCCAGACCACCGCTTCTATTATAATCAACTCTATGCCCACATGGACTTAGAAAAACAATGTTTATTCTATCGGGCTGGCAACATCAGGCAGCATTTTCAACATGCCCCATCACATGACAAGTTATGTGATACCTGTCCGCAGTTTGTACACTCTAACATTTATCCCGACAGCAGCGGGTCAGCTGCAATTATTTCCATGCAGCTGAGTTGCTCCTGTCCTAGAGTGGATGCAATGTGAGACGTAAGTGCAATCATCCCCTCACTGTCAGCCTGCTTCTTGCTCTGTGCAGAGTGATGTAGCAGAGCTGACATGGGTTTCTTTGCTCCTCACTTTGTATAGACTGTGTCTGTGCAGAGTGATGAAGCAGAATTGACATTGCTGTCCCTGTGGATTACGTCTGACTAAGGATTTTTTTTATAATAAAGATGGAGTCTCTAAAAATTTTTTTGTTTTATTTCTAATAAAAAAATGTCCTCTGTGTTGTGTTTTTTTTTACTGTTTACTAGAAATTCATGGTGGCCATGTCTAATTTGTCGTGACATAATGAATTTCGGGCTTAGTACCATTTGAGAATACAAAGCTGGTATTAACCCCTTTATTACCTAGCATTCCACTGCCATCAGGGCCACTGGACGAGCCGGTAACATGCCTGGAAATGGCGCTAAGAAACAATGAGCCATTTCCAGTGGCAGCTGCGGGCTGCCAAGAATCCCAGTCCCCAGCTGCCTGGCTTTACCTGACTGGCGATCAAAATACGGTGGGAGCCCACACATTTTTTTTTTAATTATTTTTTTAAATAAAAAAAAATTAATGGGCTTCCCTGTATTTTAATCGCCAGCCAAGGTAAAGCCAGGCATATGGGGGTGGGGGTGGCAGCCCGTAGCCGTCCGTTTTATCTGCGCTGAGAATCAAAAATACCGTGGAGCACTATCATTTTTTAACGATTTATTTATTTTTACAATACTGTGATGTCAGGCAATCACGGACCCGACACAGAGAATGTGTAGGCTCCCGCTGCATTTTTTATTGCTAGCTAACCCCCACTGCTTGGTGATACCTTCACTGGCAATGGAATATCCAGGGAGGCCCTTTTTTTTAAGGTTTTTTTTTGCAAAAATCTAAAAAAAAATAAAAATGAAGTGGGCTTTGCCATATTTTTGTATGCTAGCCAGGTACAGCAGGCAGGTATGGCCTGCCCCCAAACCCCAGCTGCCTATTTATACCCGGCTGGGAACTAAAAATATAGGGAAGCCATTTTTCGAATTGTTTCATGAATTTCATGAAATAATTAAAGAAAAAATGACTTGGGCTTCTCCCAATTTTTGTGTCCAGCCAGGTACAACTAGACAGCTGGGGATTGAAATCCGCACCGCAGGTTGGCCAAAGCTTTCTGGGCCTACCCTGCTGTGAATTGCAGTCCACAGCCACCCCAGAAAATGGCGCTTTCATAAAAGCCCATTCGTCTGGTGCTGTATCCAACTCTCCAGTGGTCCTGGTGCCGGGTGGCACATTGGGTAATAAGGGGTTAATAGCAGCTTTGTTTTACCAGCTAGTATTAAGCCAGAGATTTTTAATGTCCAGCCAAGTTTGACCCGGCCACTAAGAATCTCCAACAAGGGGTTAAAAAAAGACATCACACAGAGAAAAATACTTTATTAGAAATAAATACACAGACACACTTAGGGACTCCATCTTTATTATTCCCTGTCACCCCTCCACAATCCTTGTCGCCTTTCTTCTTCAACCCATGCAGCACTGCAATATCAGACAGCACGGGAGGGAGGAAGAACGCTTCTGCTCCCCGCGCTGTCTAATCACTCAATAAGTGATCAGAAGCTGTGGGTTGGTAGGCGGTGACGTCACCGCTGCCACCATTGTAATAGTAACCTAACAAGCAGGTTACTATAGCAACAGTGATCTCCGATCACCAGATTCCCGGCGCCGCTATTCACCGGCTGTGGCATTAGTGTTTAGCAGCCAATCCCTGCATGTGGGCTGACTCTGTAAAGAGCGCCAACATATAGGGAGGGGGAGCCAAGAATGTGTCCGAGCATCTTGCCAGTATTCATCACTCACCGAATATATCAAGTACTGAGATGCTCGGGCGAGCACCGAGTACCGGCGAGCACAGAGACACTGACACTACAGGACCTTGCATGATATTATAGTCATGTGACCAGTCTGTAGCAAATAAGAGATAAGATAAAACTTTATTGATCCCACAGGGAGGAAATTTGCACATTACTGCAGCTCAATACAGAAAAGGATAAAAAATAAAATTAAAAAAGATAAGTAATAAATATATATGTATAAAAATACATTTTAACAATGGCTATGTAGCTGAATTATCCATTTAAAAGATAACTTCACAATTTATTATACAATCTAACTGCAGTTGGAATAAAGGACCTACAAAAACGCTCTGTCCTACAGCGTGGATGTATAAGTCTCTGACTGAAAAAGCTATTCAGGCCCTCCACAGTTTCATACAGAGGGTGGAGGGTTTTTTCATGATAACTTTCAGCTTTGATAACATCCTCCTCTCACCCACCACAGCCACAGACTCCAGAGGACAACCCAACACCGAGCTTGACCTCCGTACCAGTTTGTCAATCCTGTTTCTGTCCCTTTCAGTACAACCAACCCACCCAACAGACCACTCCATAAAAAAAGCAGATGCTACCACCCTGTTATGTTCTAGACAAAGTCCTACAGACACCGAAGGACCTTAGCTTTCTCAATAGGTGGAGTCGACTCTGTCCCTTCTTATACAGGGCATCTGTATTCATAGTCCAGTCCATCTTTTTGTTAAGGTGGACACCCAGATACTTGTAAGAGTCCACTGTCTCAACATATATTCCCTGGATGTTCACCAGTACTATAGGGGGTGACTTCCTCCCAAGGTCAATAACCATCTCCTTTGTCTTGTTGGTATTTACTTGGAGAGCATTGGTCTCACACCAGGCAACAAAGTCACTGATGACACCCTTATATTCCTCGTCATTCCCATCTGATATGCATCCAATAATTGCCGTATCAGCCAACAACTTCTGAAGATGGCAGTGGTCCGAGTTGTACCTAAAGTCCGACGTATACAGACTAAACAAAAAGGGTGAGAGGACCGTGCCCTGTGGTGCCCCAGTGCTTCAGACCACCACATCAGACATACAGTTGTGAAACCTCACATACTGAGGTCTGTTGGTGAAATAATCGATTATCCAAACCGTAAACTGATTGTCCACTCCTGCTCGCTCCAACTTCCCTCTCAGCAGAGCAGGCTGGATGGTATTGAAAGCACTGGAGAAGTCAAAAAACATGACCCTCACAATGTTTCTTGCTTGCTCTAGGCAAGATCGACATCAATGCTGCAGATAGATAACAGCATCCTCCACCTCCATACCGGGCTGGTAGGCAAACTGCAGTGGGGTCCAACACTGGGCCCACCACAGGACGGAGATGATACGGAGATGATTTTCTATATAATTATAGAAAATTAAATAAAATATGTAAAAAGCAAATTAAGTTAGCTAAGTTTGAGACAGAGAGACTCATTGCGAGAGAAAGTAAAAATAATCCTAAAATATTCTTTAACTACATAAACAGTAAAAAACTGAAAAGCGATAGTGTTGGCCCCCTTAAAAATAGTCTTGGTGAAATGGTGGAAGGGGATTAGGGTAAAGCCAACCTGCTGAATGACTTTTTTTCTACGGTTTTTATACAAGAAAATGCCATGGCAGATGACATGACCAGTGATACCATAAATTCACCCTTGAATATTATCTGCTTAACCCAGCAGGAAGTACGCCGCTGCCTCGAAATCACTAAGGTTGACAAATCTCCGGGCCCGGATGGCATACACCCCAGAGTACTACAGGAATTGAGTTCTGTGATAGATAGACCATTATTTTTAATCTTCTCAGATTCCTTAATAACAGGGTCGGTACCGCAGGACTGGCGCATAGCAAATGTGGTGCCAATATTCAAAGAGGGGACAAAAACTGAGCCGGGAAATTATAGGCCGGTAAGTTTAACCTCTACAGTTGGTAAAATCCTTGAGGGTTTCTTGAGAGATGCTATACTGGAGTATCACAAGAAAAATAACCTTATGACAGAGTATCAACATGGGTTTATGAGGGATCGATCCTGTCAAATTAATTTGATCAGCTTCTATGAAGAGGTAAGTTCAAGCCTGGACCAGGGAAATGCAGTGGATGTTGTGTATATGGACTTTTCAAAAGCTTTTGATACGGTGCCACACAAAAGGTTGGTACATAAAATGAGAATAATGGGGATAGGGGAAAATATGTGTAACTGGGTTAAAAACTGGCTCAGTGATAGGAAACAAAGGGTGGTTATTAATGGTACGTACTCGGACTGGGTCTCAGTTCATAGTGGGGTACCACAGGGGTCAGTATTGGGCCCGCTTCTTTTCAACATATTTATTAATGACCTTGTTGGGGGTATGCGGAGTAGAATTTCAATATTTGCAGATGATACTAAACTCTGCAGGGTAATCAATACAGAGGAGGATAATTTTATATTACAGGGAGATTTATGTAAATTGGAGGATTGGGCTGAGAAGTGGCAATTGAAGTTTAATGTAGATAAATGTAAGGTCATGCACTTGGGTAGAGGAAATAACATTTATGATTATGTACTTAATTGTAGAACACTGGGTAAAACAGACACAGAAAAAGACTTAGGTGTATGGGTGGATGGTAAACTTCACTTTAGTGGACAGTGTCAGGCAGCTGCTGCCAGGGCTAATAAAATAATGGGATGTATTAAAAGAGGTATAAGTGTTCATGAAAAAAATATAGTTCTACCTCTGTACAAGTCACTAGTGCGACCGCACTTAGAATACTGTGTACAATTCTGGTCACCGATATATAAGAAGGACATAGCTGAACTGGAGAGGGTGCAGAGAAGAGCGACCAAGATTATTAGAGGAATGGGTGGGCTGCAATACCAAGACAGGTTATTTAACTTGGGGTTATTTAGTTTGGAAAAACGAAGGCTTAGGGGGGATTTAATCACAATGTATAAATATATGAGGGGACAGTACAGAGACCTTTCCAAAGATCTTTTTACACCTAGGCCTGCGACTGGAACACGGGGGCATCCGCTACGTCTTGAGGAAAGAAGGTTTAATCATAATCACAGACGAGGATTCTTTACTGTACGAGCAGTGAGACTGTGGAACTCTCTGCCGCATGATGTTGTAATGAGTGATTCACTACTAACATTTAAGCAGAGCCTGGACGCCTTTCTTGAAAAATTTAATATTACCAGTTATGTACAGTTAGGTCCAGAAATATTTGGACAGTGACACAAGTTTTGTTATTTTAGCTGTTTACAAAAACATGTTCAGAAATACAATTATATATATAATATGGGCTGAAAGTGCACACTCCCAGCTGCAATATGACAGTTTTCACATCCAAATCGGAGAAAGGGTTTAGGAATCATAGCTCTGTAATGCATAGCCTCCTCTTTTTCAAGGGACCAAAAGTAATTGGACAAGGGACTCTAAGGGCTGCAATTAACTCTGAAGGCGTCTCCCTAGTTAACCTGTAATCAATGAAGTAGTTAAAAGGTCTGGGGTTGATTACAGGTGTGTGGTTTTGCATTTGGAAGCTGTTGCCGTGACCAGACAACATGCGGTCTAAGGAACTCTCAATTGAGGTGAAGCAGAACATCCTGAGGCTGAAAAAAAAGAAAAAATCCATCAGAGAGATAGCAGACATGCTTGGAGTAGCAAAATCAACAGTCGGGTACATTCTGAGAAAAAAGGAATTGACTGGTGAGCTTGGGAACTCAAAAATGCCTGGGCATCCACGGATGACAACAGTGGTGGATGATCGCCGCATACTTTCTTTGGTGAAGAAGAACCCGTTCACAACATCAACTGAAGTCCAGAACACTCTCAGTGAAGTAGGTGTATCTGTCTCTAAGTCAACAGTAAAGAGAAGACTCCATGAAAGTAAATACAAAGGGTTCACATCTAGATGCAAACCATTCATCAATTCCAAAAATAGACAGGCCAGAGTTACATTTGCTGAAAAACACCTCATGAAGCCAGCTCAGTTCTGGAAAAGTATTCTATGGACAGATGAGACAAAGATCAAACTGTACCAGAATGATGGGAAGAAAAAAGTTTGGAGAAGAAAGGGAATGGCACATGATCCAAGGCACACCACATCCTCTGTAAAACATGGTGGAGGCAACGTGATGGCATGGGCATGCATGGCTTTCAATGGCACTGGGTCACTTGTGTTTATTGATGACATAACAGCAGACAAGAGTAGCCGGATGAATTCTGAAGTGTACCAGGATATACTTTCAGCCCAGATTCAGCCAAATGCCGCAAAGTTGATCGGACGGCGTTTCATAGTACAGATGGACAATGACCCCAAGCATACAGCCAAAGCTACCCAGGAGTTCATGAGTGCAAAAAAGTGGAACATTCTGCAATGGCCAAGTCAATCACCAGATCTTAACCCAATTGAGCATGCATTTCACTTGCTCAAATCCAGACTTAAGACGGAAAGACCCACAAACAAGCAAGACCTGAAGGCTGCGGCTGTAAAGGCCTGGCAAAGCATTAAGAAGGAGGAAACCCAGCATTTGGTGATGTCCATGGGTTCCAGACTTAAGGCAGTGATTGCCTCCAAAGGATTCGCAACAAAATATTGAAAATAAAAATATTTTGTTTGGGTTTGGTTTATTTGTCCAATTACTTTTGACCTCCTAAAATGTGGAGTGTTTGTAAAGAAATGTGTACAATTCCTACAATTTCTATCAGATATTTTTGTTCAAACCTTCAAATTAAACGTTACAATCTGCACTTGAATTCTGTTGTAGAGGTTTCATTTCAAATCCAATGTGGTGGCATGCAGAGCCCAACTCGCGAAAATTGTGTCACTGTCCAAATATTTCTGGACCTAACTGTATATTAGATTTTATGACAGGGTATTGATCCAGGGCACTAGTCTGATTGCCGCATGTGGAGTCAGGAAGGAAATTTTTTCCCCATTGGAACTTGTTTGCCACATTGGTTTTTTTTTGCCTTCCTCTGGATCAACATGTTAGGCTACAGGTTGAACTAGATGGACTTAGGGGCACTTTGCACACTGCGACATCGCAGGTGCGATGTCGGTGGGGTTAAATTGAAAATGACGCACTTCCGGCATCGCATGCGACATCGCAGTGTGTAAAGGCTGGATGATACGATTAACGAGCGCAAAAGCGTCGTAATCGTATCATCGGTGCAGCGTCGGCGTAATCCATGATTACGCTGACGCGACGGTCCGATGTTGTTCCTCGCTCCTGCGGCAGCACACATCGCTGTGTGTGAAGTCGCAGGAGCGAGGAACGTCTCCTACCGGCCTCACTGCGGCTTCCGTAGGATATGCGGAAGGAAGGAGGTGGGCAGGATGTTTACATCCTGCTCATCTCCGCCCCTCCGCTCTGATTGGCTGCCTGCCGTGTGACGTCGCAGTGACGCCGCACGACCCGCCCCCGTAACAAGGAGGCGGGTTGCCGGCCACAGGGACGTCGCACGGCAGGTGAGTGTGTGTGTGAAGCAGGCGTAGCGATAACTTTCGCTACGCCAGCTATCACCACATATCGCTGCTGCGACGGGGGCGGGCACTATCGCACTCGGCATCGCAGCATCGGGCTGCGATGTCGTAGTGTGCAAAGCCCGCCTTAGAGTCTCCCTTCAACCTTAAAAACTATGATACTATGATACAGGATAAGCCTCTCCATGGTCTTCATCAGATGAGAAGTCAGAGCCACAGGTCTATAGTGGTTAGGCTCCCTAGGATGTGAGATCTTTGGCACTGGAACCACACAGGACGTCTTCCACAGATCAGGAACCCTCTCCAGACTCAAGCGCAGGTTAAAGATGTGCAGGACCACCTGACAGAGCTGGTCCGCACAGTCTCTGAGCAGTCTGGGGCTGATTCCATCAGGTCCTGCTGACTTCCTGATCTTTATTCCCCTAAGCTGACTCCTCACCTGATCAACTGTGAGATGAATGTGAGGTTGAGTTAGAGTGGAAGGTAGATCTAATTCAGTTTGTGGTAGAGGTGAGGGGAGAGCAGGGAGCGGAAAGTGGGGGGGCATCAAGTGGTTGGGACCAGTTGGAAGCAGAGGGGTGGGAGAGATTGTCAACGGGCCTGAATCGAATCTATTAAAAAACAAATTCAAGCCATTAGCCAACCCCGATCTTTAGGCCCTATGGCACCACCATTGTCTTTAAAGTGGCCAGAGATTTTATTCATATTGCTCCAAACCTCTCGGACTTTATTTTGATGGAGCTGCTCCTCCACCTTCCTCCTAAAGCTTTCTTTACCCCTCCGGATCTTGTATTTAAGATCCTTCTGCACTCTCCTCAATTCCTCCTTATTGCCTGATCTGAAAGCCCTCTTCTTCTCATTCAACAGAGCCTTCAACATTGGGGTCACCCATGTTTTATTATTAGAGAAACACTACACCTTCTTAGTTGGAACTGTATTCTCCACACAGAAAGTTATGTAGTCAGTAATGCAGTGGGTCAGGGCATTAATGTCCTCACCATGAGGCCTGCAGAGCTCCTGCCAGTGTGTACATGCAAAACAGTCCCTCATGGCCTCACTGCAGTCCTCAGACCACATCCCTATCACCTTCTTAATGGGTGGTTTCTTCTTTACAATGGGGATGTAGGTGGGATACAGAGGGACCAGAATATGATCTGAGTGACCGAGCAGGGGGAGGGGTGATGAGCTGTAAGCCACCTCGGTGTTGACAAACAACAGATCCAAAGTTTTATTGTCTTTTGTGTGACAGTTGACATACTGTTTGAAGTTAGGGAGAGTGGAAGAGGGGGAGGCATGATTAAAGTCCCCAGAGATAATAATTAGGGCATGCGGGTGTGCCGTCTGTAGCTTAGAAACAGTTGTGTGAATGAGGTAATATAACATTCACACGTGACTGGTCACATGGCTATGACGTCACGGAAGGTCCTATCGTCAGCGGTGGTTACCGAGTGGCACAGTGATGATCGGACTCAGCAGCAGAAATGGCGGGAGACAGAGTCTGCAAGACGCGTCGCGGGACCTGTAAGTAAAATGACAATGTTTATTATTAACTGTGTTCTTTGTTTTACAGCCCCCCGCCCCTTCACATAACTGTAAAGCCCGAGTTCGGTGTTCGGACACAAGTTTTCGTCATCTCAGAACCTGAACTCGAACGTTACAAAACGTTTAGGCAAGTTTCCCGAACACGAACATCGGATGGTTCGCCCATCACTAGTAGTAATGTATGGATTACATGTTATTTTAGTGCATTTCTGTTGCGAGAACACACTAAAATGCATATTTTTTTTTATTTTCAATTTTTCCTCATCTAATTCAATTCCATGGGAAAAATATGCAAACAAAACACTTATTGTATGTACGGTAAGAAAAATTGACATGTTCTGAATTTCAAAATTCCCTGCAGGTCAGTTTGCACAGAATTTTAGAAAATCTAATCCACTTTTCTGGAACTGTAATTTGCTGCATTTTTTACATAGGAAAATAGGCAGCATCAAAAAATCTCCTATTACTCATCGTGTTAAAATAGCCTAACAGTGTGTGCATTACACACTTGTGATGCTAGCCATTACTTATGGAGAGTGTGGGCAGGAGCATAATCAGGAAAGCTGGGGTCTGTTAACAGGAAGACACGTATAAGCACAAGGAGAAAACAGAGGCGTAGTTAGGGCAATATCCGTGGGTCAAAAGTCCAGGAGAGCATGTAATAAATTTAGGGGAAAAGCAGAGACGTAGTCAGGTAACAGTCCGAGGTCAAACAGGCAGGAGGTCAAAACAAGAACAGGGAGCGGGCAGAGAGGAGTCAAATAACAATCCAGGGTCAAAAAACAAAGATCAGAACAGAGACACGCACTAACAGCACAACTGCAGAACCAGAAAATACAACTGGCGATGTCATGGGCGAACATGCTCAGTAATGCTGAGCAATTACCAGGAAGGTGGGACACCTGAGCAAACAGCACCAACATGAACTCCTGGGCTGTCAAACACACTGCTAGTTAGTAACATAGGAAAGTGCAGCAGAGCATCGCCAAAGACAAGATGCTCTGCATAGAGGAATCGTGACAGGTGGAACACCTGAGTAATCAGCACCAACATGGAATCCTGTGCTATTAAACACACTGCTAGCTTAGTAACACAGGAAAGTGTAGCAGAGCATCTCCAAAAGCAAGATGCTCTGCACAGAGTAATTGTGACAACCCTGTTAGGATTTGGAGCAACAAAAAAGTTTGCAATTGGCTGGAAAACCGTTGTAATCAAAAATATTTGCAAATGTTTTAAGGGCCTGATTCATTATTGCATTTACATTTTTATTTTGTCTAGTTTTTGGTGTTTTTCACCTGTTTTTTATTTGTACCTTATTTTTTCAATTTCTTTATTTTTAGACTGTGTTCCCACAATGAAATTTTGGTGAGTTTTTGAAACACATTGTCTTATCAGTTCCAGCAAAGTGGATATGATTCATAGAAATCTCATGCAAAAAAAAAGGGATTTAAAATCTCCACAGAGGTTAAATTGGGGGCTTAGTCTCTTCTACACTAGGGTCAAAGGAAGCAATTGGCAAAAATCTGTTTTGTTGCAATCTGCCTGTGATTATTAATTTTAGCCATAATGTCTGACCACTAAATCACCTCTCAACACTACAAGACAATTGAATATAACACTACATCCTGCTTAAAACTACCATACTAGATTTAAGATCTATATCCTGGAGGAAATGGAGAAAATAGAAATGTGCCAAGTCATAAGACTCCACTGTGACCTTTCACTCAATGCATTATGACTAAAGCTGTCCATATGCATAGGACTGTGATTAGCCAGAAAGTGACCAATCAACGGTGCATCAGGTTGTTCACACAATCTATCCCACCATTAAGAAAGGACCTTTCACCAATTTTTTTACATTGAACTGGACACACAATATAAAAGTGGCTACTAGAGTTGAGCGCGGTTCGTGGTTCGAGGTTCTCCAGTTCTAAGCTCGAGTGATTTTGGGGGCTGTTCGAGATCGAACTAGAACTCGAGCTTTTTGCAAAAGCTCGATAGTTCTAGATACGTTCGAGAACGGTTCTAGCAGCAAAAAGCAGGGCTTTTTACAGCTACAGTGTGCAGGAGCCATCGCTGGCAGCCTGCCAGAAGCTGGTAACCAAGATAAACATCGGGTATCCAAGCAAAGCGCCTTGGTTAGTAACCCGATGTTTATCTTAGTTACGTGCAGGAAGCCCACACTTCCCCGCTCAGCTCGCTCCGCCCCCTCCTGCCCGCGGCATGTACACACACACACGTACACACACGTACACATACATACACACACACACACACACACACACACACATGGTCCCGCTCGGCTTACCTGCGGTGATGAAGTCCCGCCATCCCGACCTCAGCGCTGTCACTGTCCTCCATGGCCGCCGCTTGTCACATCACCTCTCGCTTCCGATCCGAGACTGACTAGCGGTGACGTCACGGACCTCTCGCGATATTTGGCTGTGAAGGCGCCGGTCATTGAACTCAGTGACAGGGGCTGTCAGTGTGCTGGAGATCAGCGCAGGTAATGTACCTCGCTGACAGCAGCACTTGTCATCCCCTGCAGTGACCTGGGCTGACCCATTGATGTTAGCTCAGGTCACTGCACTGCTCTCCCAGCCAATGGGGAACATCCTGCTCTTCATTGACTGGGACAGTGTGGATCGTCATGGCAACCCCTTGGATTACAGCAGACCTGGATTTGTTTTTCATTCTAATAAATTGGTTAAAGAGGGAATGTTTTGGGGAGTGTTTTTTCAAATAAAAATGTGTTTGTCGTCTATTTTTTTTTATTACTGACTGGTTTGGTGATGTCGGGTATCTGATAGACGCCTGACCTCACCAACCCCAGGGCTTGATGCCAGGTGACATTACACATCTGGTATTAACCCCATATATTACCCCGTTTGCCACCGCACCAGGGCGCGGGATGAGCTGGGGCGAAGCACCAGGATTGGCGCATCTAATGGATGCGCCACTTCTGGGGCGGCTGCGGCCTGCTATTTTTAGGCTTGGGAGAGTCCAATAACCATGGACCTCCCTAGTCTGAGAATATCAGGCCCCAGCTGTCTGCTTTACCTTGGCTGGTGATCCAATTTTATTTAATTTAAAATAACAGCGTGGGGTGCCCTCAGTTTTGGATTACCAGCCAAGGTGAGGTTGCCAGCTGTGGTCTGCAGGCTGCAGCTGTCTGCTTTACCCTAGCTGGCTACAAAACTAGGGGGAACCCTACGTCATTTTTTTTTTCATTTTTTTGGCTAAATACAAAGCTAAGCACCCCTTAGTGCCACATGAAAGGCACCAAAGGGTGCTCCACTTTTTCTCCATTTTTTCTCCACTGTTTCTCCACTGTTTCTCCACTGTTTCTCCACTTTTTCTCCACTTTTTCTCCACTTTTTCTCCATTTTTTCTCCACTTTTTCTCCACTTTTTCTCCATTTTTTCTCCACTTTTTCTCCATTTTTTCTCCACTTTTTCTCCACTTTTTCTCCATTTTTTTCTCCACTTTTTCTCCATTTTTTTCTCCACTTTTTCTCCACTTTTTCTCCATTTATTCTCCACTTTTTCTCCACTTTTTCTCCATTTTTTTCTCCACTTTTTCTCCACTTTTTCTCCACTTTTTCTCCACTTTTTCTCCACTTATTCTCCACTTTTTCTCCACTTTTTCTCCATTTTTTTCTCCACTTTTTCTCCACTTTTTCTCCACTTATTCTCCACTGTTTCTCCACTTTTTCTCCATTTTTTTCTCCACTTTTTCTCCACTTTTTCTCCATTTATTCTCCACTTTTTCTCCATTTTTTTCTCCACTTTTTCTCCACTTTTTCTCCACTTTTTCTCCACTTATTCTCCACTTTTTCTCCACTTTTTCTCCACTTTTTCTCCACTTTTTCTCCACTTTTTCTCCGTTCTTTTTCTATGGTCGGTCTACCCATTAGCTCTGCCATGCATACTGTAGCTCTACACCTACTGCACATGTTACTTTATGATTGTCATCTCTTTCGTACCAGAGCTGTCTAAGTCTACTCTGACCCCATATTTGTCATTACTATATTGTCCTTGTACTGTATTATGACATTTGTATCATGTGTTTCATTTCTTGCTGTGTTGCAATTTTTTTGCTGCATCCCAATTGTACCTCTACATTGTTCGAGTTTATGTTATTGTTCTCTCACTCTTACGTGATACTGATTATTGTCATTTTTCATGATTACATGCAGATAAGTCCAATCTGACGAAGGCTCAGGCCGAAACGTCATTTGTAACTTGTTTTGGACAAAAACATATATGCTTATGAAAAAAAAAATGTTCTTAATACGGACCAATAAAGAGTGATTTTGCATTATTATCCGTTGTGACTTACTGACTTAGTCTGGGAGATTTAGAGTGCCAAGGTTACTCACTAATTTTATCTATTATTACCTCTGAGCACCTATATACCAGTGAGCAGAGCTTCCTCTACAGTAGTTCTCCTGATTAGGCATGCCCTTACCTCATGAGCAGGGCATTGCAGCTTTGGTAGCAACCATTACGACATGGACTCTGCTGCTGTGGACCCGGGGAGAGTGAGTGCAGATTCATTGCACCCACACTCCTCACATGAAGGGTCCGCACTCCTAGAAAATGGGGGATACGTTCCCTGAGTGTCTCCCCCCATATTCTAGACGGTCCAGAGTCGTCGTGGGACCCCTTTATTTTTTTTCTTACAATAAATTGGTGAAAGAGGAAATGTTTTGGGGACTGTTTTTTCAAATAAATTTCTTTTGTCGATTTTTTGTTTTTGTTAGTACTGACAGTTTATGATGTTGGGTATCTAATAGACGCCATGACATCACAAACTGCTGGGCTTGATCTCAGGTGACTTTACAGCTAGTATCAACCCGATTTATTACCCCGTTTGCCACTGCACCAGGGCACGGGATGAGCTGGGGTGAAGCGCCAGGATTGGCGCATCTAGTGGATGCGCCACGTCTGGGGTGCCTGCGGCCTGCTATTTTTAGGCTGTGAAGGCCCAATAACTATGGACCTTCCCACCCTGAGAATACCAGACCACAGCTGTCCGCTTTACCTTGGCTGGTGATCCAATTTGGAGGGGACCCTACTTTTTTTGTGTAATTATTAATATTTATAAAATAATTATAAAAAAGAGCCTGAGGGGACCTCCACATTGGATCCCCAACCACGGTAAAGCTGCCAGCTGTGGTTTTCAGGCTACAGCCGTCTGCTTTACCCTAGCTGGCTATCAAAAATGGGGGGACCCAACGTCATTTTTTTTTTTTAACTATTTTTTAAATAGAAAAAATTAATGGGCTTCCCTGTATTTTGATTGCCAACCAAGGTAACGGCAGGCAGATGGGGGTGGCATCCCATAGCTGTCTGCTTTATCTGCGCTGAGAATCAAAAATACCGCGGAGCGCTATGTCATTTTTTTAAAGATTTATTTTTACAGCACTGTGATGTCCAGCAATCAAAATACAGGGAAGCCCATTTTATTTTTAGTTATTTATATAAATAATTAAAAAAAATAAATATGGGCTCCCGCTGCATTTTTTGTATTGCTAGCTAAGGGTAATCCAAGCAGCTACTGGCTGCTAACCCCCACTGCTTGGTGTTACCTTCACTGGCAATGGAAAATCCAGGGAAGCATTTTTTATTTTTTTTGCCAAAAAACTACAAAAAAAGGACGTGAGTTTCGCCATATTTTTGTATGCTAGCCAGGTATAGCAGGCAGGTGCTGGAAGAGTTGGATACAGCGCCAGAAGATGGCGCTTCTATGAAAATGCCATTTTCTGAGGCGGCTGCAGACTGCAATTCGCAGCAGTGGGGCCCAGAAAGCTCAGGCCAACCTGTGGTGCGGATTCCAATCCCCAGCTGCCTAGTTGTACCTGGCTGGATACAAAAATGGGGCGAAGCCTACGTCATTTGTTTTCTAATTATTTCATGAAATTCATGAAATAATAAAAAAAGGGCTTCCCTTTATTTTTGGTTCCCAGCCGGGTACAAATAGGCAACTGGGGGTTGGGGGCAGCTGTACCTGCCTGCTGTACCTGGCTAGCATACAAAAATATGGCGAAGCCCACATAATTTTTGCAGGGGGCAAAAAACTTCTGCATACAGTCCTGGATGGAGTATGCTGAGCCTTGTAGTTCTGCAGCTGCTGTCTGTCTGTATGGAGAAGAGCAGACAGCAGCTGCAGAACTACAAGGCTCAGCATACTCCATCCAGGACTGTATGCAGAATTTTTTTGCCCACCAAAAAAATGACGTGGGCTTCGCCATATTTTTGTATGCTAGCCAGGTACAGCTGGCAGCCACGGGCTGCCTCCAACCCCCAGTTGCCTATTTGTTCCCGGCTGGGAACCAAAAATATAGGGAAGCCCGTTTTTTTTTTAATTATTTCACTTATTTCATGAAATAATTAAAAAACAAATGACGTGGGCTTCGCCCCATTTTTGTGTCCAGCCGGGTACAACTAGGCAGCTGGGGATTGGAATCCGCAGCACAGGTTAGCCCGAGGTTTCTGGGCGCCTCTGCTGCGGATTTCAGTCCGCAGCCGTCCCAGAAAATGGCGCTCTCATAGAAGCGCCATCATCTGGCGCTGTATCCAACTCTTCCAACAGCCCTGGAGCCGGGTGGCTTGTTGGGTAATCATGAGTTAATACTGGCTTTGTTTTACTAGCCAGTATTAAGCCAGAGATTCTTAATGTCAGGCACGTTTGACCCGGCCATTAAGAATCTCCAATAAAGGGTTAAAAAAAACACCACACAGAGAAAAAATACTTTAATAGAAATAAATGCACAGACACATTAGAGACTCCATCTTAATTACCCCCTGTCAGCCCTCCACGATCCTGCTCTTCTGTCTTCTTTCTTTCTAGTGTAGTAGTAGTAGTGACGATTGTAGTGAGGAAGGATGAGGTTCACCAGCTCATCACTTGGGGCTGGGGAACCTCATCCTCACTACAATCATCACTACAATCGGGAAGCAGCGTGCAGCCTTCACTCCGTGAGTGATCAGTGCTGGCTGCTAGCGGTAACGCTGACAGACGCGTTACCATAGCAACGGTGCTCTCGGAGCCGCGGTTAGCGGTGACGTCACCACTAACTGCGTTGCTATGGCAACGGTGATCTCCGTTAATGACCGGCTGTGTCAGCCGGTCCCTAACGGAACGGGGAGTCGACCGTGTGCTAGAGCATGTCGCCGGTACACGGCGATACACATATGTGCACCGTGTACCGGAGAGATGCACTCGCAGGTCCTACATGACGTGTCATAGTCATGTGACCAGTCTGTAGCCAATGAGATAATAGCCACGTGACTGGTCACATGGCTATTTTGACGTCACGATAGGTCCTGCATCTCTGCTGGCAGTGCAGGTCACCGGGAGGATTCAGCGATCATCGGATGGAATAGCGGCAGGAGACAGAGTGCAGAAGGGATCGCGAGGACCGGTAAGTGTTATGGCAATGTTTATTAACTGTTTGTGTACATTTATCATGCATTTTTATGTGTTTGTGATTGCCTCCCATTATAGCCTATAGGTTCTAGTTCGGTTCGTCGAACGTTCGACGAACCGAACTCGAACGGGACCCCCGTTCGGCGAACCGGCCTCGAGCCGAACCGGGACCGGTTCGCTCATCTCTAGTGGCTACTGAGTGTGATAAAACATTTTTGTTTATTTCCTAATTTTGCCTCTCCACCACAGAGACATTATCCAAAAAAATATTTGGCACCTAATGAGTTAAATTTAATTAAATACAAGAGGGTGTTATTAGATAGCTTTCACTGGGATGTATACTTCTGCCTCCTGTATGATGCTGACCAGTCATAAGCAGGCAGTAGCATAAAGTAAGGACTGAAGGTACAGCACATTGCACAGCACAGACGTTTGTCTTAACGTTATGGGTCTTAAAAAATGGCAACATTAGAATTTTTATTTTTACAATTTTTTTTAGCAAATATCAGAATATTTTTTGCCACTTAAAAAAGACTAGGAGAATAGAATAAATAGGATAAAAAAAACAAAAGCATTGCGGAATTTCAATTTTTACACACTTGGATTTTTTCCCCATTTTCCAGTATATTGAATGGTAAAATGAATAGTACCATTCAAAACAGTGTATCAAAAGAAAACAAATCCTCAAAAGGCTTTGTGGTCAAGAAGATAAAAACATTTCAAAAACTTCTCAATAAAGAAGGGGGGAGAAAAAAATGTAAGTGAAAAACCAGTAGGTCAAGCGAATGATAGCCTTTTTATGCATGCTTCAGATGTCCACTGAATGGCCCTTAATAGATCATGCAGTGTAGATTGGCCGCCATTGTTCTTGGCAGCAAAAACGTTTGTGCGGTTATATATAAAAAATATGTACAGTTAAGTCCAGAAATATTTGGACTATGACAACATTTTGGGCATTTTAGCTGTTTAACAAAACATATTGAAGAGACAATTATATCATTAATATACAGTGGATATCAAAATTAGAGAACAACACACAATTTTTAAATGTTAAGGTCATTGTGTAGTCCTATGTGATTATATCCTAACATGAGTAAACTAGCAGTATTTTAAGCTTATTTCATAAATTGAATTTGTTCCAAAGCACATAATAAAAATGTAAATGAGATAAATGAAAAAGAAGATTAATCAAAATTAGAGATCCCTTTCAAATACCTGCAAGTTATTGGTGTTAATCTGGCACCTGGTGCTAATTTCCTTAATAATCTGACAAATCGTATTTATCTGGCAGCCTAACTTTCCAGTTTGCAGTGACTTTCAAAAATGGTGTGCCGTTCCAAAGTGACTGAAACCCTCTGGCAGCAGTTTGTCCAGAAGAAGGCCAAAGGGGAGCAAGAGGTTGGTCTCTCCAATTCTGTGATTTAAAAAATATTACATCTTTACAACATCACAAACTGTTTCAAGTCCCCCAAGAAGGCTGGCGACCCTCGAAAGACAAATGCAAGAGAGGACGAGATAATGCGGAGAATCTCCATATGTAATTGTTTCAAAACTGCAGCTGGAATTGCTCACAAGTTTAGCACTGAACAGGTAAGGATCTGTCTCGTCATAATGTCACAACGTTTAAGAGCATTTCGACTAAAAGCCCAGTATGCAGTGACCAAAACTCTCATTAGCAAAAAAAGAATCAAAAGGCTAGACTCACCTTTGGTGAGGAGGATGTTGTATGGACAGAGGAGAAGTGGTCCACAGTTCATTTTAGTAATGAAAGCAAGTTTAATATATTTAGGTCTGATGTCAAACTTTATGCATGCCGGCAAAATGAGGAAAGACTGAACAGAAAGCGTGTTAAGAAGTCAGGGAAAGGTGGTGAATTGTCATGGTTTGGGGAATGTTTTCTGCAGCAGGACTTGGATCTGTCATAGAGCTACATGGCAGAGTGAATGCAAGTGTGTATCAGAACCTTCTTCAACAACACGTGGTTCCTTACTTGTGTTCATCACTCAATTATCCATCAATTTTCATGCAGGACAATGCCCCCTTTCATGTAGCAAAACGGGTAAAGCAGTTCCTTGAAACAGAAAATATTGAATCAATGAAATGGCTAGCCCAGAGCCCTGATCTAAACCCAATAGAAAACCACTGGACAATCCTTGGTGACAAAGTTATGGCCAAGAAACCCACAACAGTCAAAGAATAGTGGAAGAGACTGGAAGAAGAGTGGACCAAAATCACACCAGAGCAGTGTGAGAGACTAGTGATGTCCTGTGGCTGCAGATGTGCTGAAGCAAAGGCCTATATACTTCCTACTGATTGGTGTCTGTTGTTACCTTCAGAAAATTTAGTTACAATCTTTCTCTGTGCTACAGTCATTGCTGTTCTCTAATTATGATCATCATGTTTAGGGCAAAATAAAGGTTTTCTGTTGATAAACTTTGCATCTTATGTAACACACTGTTCTAGTGGCATGGTGTGCCTCTTACAAAAAACTTAAAATATTGATCAATGTAGATAACATTATTTCAGAAAAAAGCAAATGATCATACATTGTTCTCTAATTTTAATCTCCAGTGTAGTCTAAGGCGTTGTGCGCACTAGAAATGTGAAGTTTCTCAAGAAAATTTCTTGAGAAACTTCTGGGAGTGGAAGATTTCCGGACCTCCGGAAAAAATCCGCACCAAATCCGCGGTAAATCCGCATGCGTATTTGCCACGGATTAGCCGCAAATTTGCCGCGATTTTCCCGCAGGTTGTTCCCTGCGGATTTTGCAGGCTGTACTGCAGAAATCCGCAGGTACCTGCGGAAAAGAATTGACATGCTCATTTTCTCAAGATATTTTCTCAAGAAAATCTTCTCAAGGAAATTTCTTGAGAAAAATATGCAGCGTGCGCACAGCTATTTTTTTTTCTCATAGGATTTGCTGGGAAATGTCTGCACAAAGATTGCAGATATTTCTCAAGAAATCTCCGCAGCAAATCCGTGGGTAAATCTGCGGGTAAAACGGCCTAGTGCGCACATAGCCTAAAAGTGACAACTCTCAGCTTTAATTTGAGGATATTCACATCCTAATTGAAGAAAGGATTTAGGAATTACAGTTCTTTATTATGTAGCTGCTTCTTTTTAAATAGACCAAACCTGAAGACTGATACCATCTCAGAGGACCTAAAGATTGAAGACAAAATATCATCTCCAGAGGAAAACCAGAATACACTGTCAAACACCTTAAACAGAAAACCGGACACCGGAAACCGGACATTCGCTCCAGTGCAGTGTTCGAGTGAGCTGAGCCATTGCCACTACAGTTACCCAAGTTAGACTGTTGACGCAGTTAATTGCAACTCAACAGCATCAAGTCTAATGTGCTGTTAAGATAGAGAGACTTAGGGGTGCTTTACACACTGCAACATCACTAGCATTTGCTAGCGATGTTGAGCGCGATTGCACCCGCCTCATCGCATGACCGATATGTTGTGATCGCTGCCGTAGCGAACATTATTGCTACAGTAGCGTCACATGCACATACCTGCTCTGCAACATCGCTGTGACTGGCGAACCGCCTCCTTTCTAAGGGGGCGGTTCGTTCAGCGTCACAGCGACGTCACAGCAGCATCACTGAACCACCGCCCAATAGAAAAGGAGGGGGGGCCGCCCACCTCCTTCCTTCCTCCTTTTCTGGTGGACGCAGGTAAGGAGACTTTTGTCGTTCCAGCGGCGTCACACGTAGTGATGTGTGGTGCCGCAGGAACGACAAACAACATCTTTACTGCAGCAGCAACGATAATTGGGAATAGGGGGGCATGTCACCGATGAGCGATTTTGAACGTTTTTGTGACGATTCAAAATCGCTCATAGGTGTCACACACAACGACATCGCGTAAGCGGCTGGATGTGCGTCACAAATTTCGTGACCCCAACAAGATTGCTTTAGCGATATCGTAGAGCGTAAAGCCACCCTTAGGCTATGTGTGCACACTACGTTTTTTGCCAAGTTTTTGCGTCTTTTTTGGGTGCGGTTTTGGTCTCAAAACTGCATGAATTTCCTTCCCCAACAAAATCTATGACATTTTAGTTATGCTGTCCACACATTGCAGTTTTTTTTGGCTGCGTCTTTGTGGTGACCACTAAGATGCAGCATGTCAATACCTTTTGGGTTTTTCACTGCGTTTTTCACCCATTGAATGCACTGTACAAAAACACAGCAAAAAAAGAATCAAAATGCATCAAAAATACTCGCAAAAACTCATGCATTTTTTTTGTGCGTTTTTGTGCGTTTTTTGAGGCCCAAAAACGCTGCATCTTTGTGGTGAGAAAAAATTGCAGCCTGTGCACATAGCCTTATACAGAACTTCAGTTTCCTTGCATAACCTATACTGTGACTATCAGTGGGGCGATAGCAGAAAGTAGTAGAGATGGGTTTTCAAAGACCACGCCAATGACCAAAGGATGATGGAAGTATAAGATTAATGTTGCTTTATTTCATGCTCAGGTCAACGTGTTTCAGGAGACTCAGCTCCCTTCCTCAGGACTAACAGGCAAAAGAACATCAAATCTCTTTTGCCTGTTTGTCCTGAGGAAGGGAGCTGAGTCTCTTGAAACGCGTTGACCTGAGCATGAAATAAAGCAACATTAATCTTATACTTCCATCGTCTTTTGGTCATTGCCGCGGCCTTTGAAAACCCATCTCTACTACTTTCTGCTATCAGCCAATGTGGGGACTGCTGACGTGACCTGGAGTTACATGCTTTTATAGGAGTTGTGACTGTCACAACTTCCATTGGTGAGTTGAACCACATCATTTATAACCCCTTTCCCTATTGGGGTAAGACCCTATTGCGCTTCTTTTTCCACAGTTTTCTATTTACTAATAGTGGCGTGACACTGACGCCACCCAGACAAAAAGACTGGGATTAGATTAACACTAGTGAAATTTGTTAACTAGAATCTTTAGTAGTTATATAAATTGTCTCTCCAGGAAAGGAGACAAACTCTAGTGCCACCTATTTGAAGTAGCAATCCTAAAGTCAAAAGTGGCCTGTTAAAAAGCCTTTTCATATGACCTAGGATATATGCCAGATCAGAATCCCAATTTGCAGACACGGTGTTTCGGGGTGATTGCCCCTCGTCAGTGCAAAGTGTGGGTAACTGATCTGGCTTATGAGAAGCTATGTGGGGACCATGGTAGTAGTTATATATATAGTTGTATATAATCAGCTGATTGTTTCCCTGTATATTGCCAACTGTGAATTGAATTGCTTTATCATAAATGTTTGTATCGTTTATTGATTAACTGAGTTAAATGTTTGTGAGTTACCACTGAGTCGCCTTGCATCATTGCATTCCTGGCACGTATTTGCAATAACACAGCAGAATGTTGGATCGGTAGTTTACTTAGTAATGCTATGTGCACACTGAGTCTTTTTGTTGAGTTTAGGCCCGTTTCACACGTCAGTAAAAAACACTGACGTTCTTCACTGACGTGTAAAACACGCACATGTCCCTGCGTGTTCCGTGATTCACGGCACTCGTGGGTTGTCCATGTGCAATCCGTGATTGCATATGGACATTACTCACCTGCCTTCGTTCCTGCTGTCCATGGTGCTGAAGTCTCTGGCTCTGCAGCGTCCGCCCACTGCTCTCAGCAGCTACTTCCTGGTTGGCTTTTCCTGCTCTCATGAATATTCATGAGCCAGGCAGGAGCTGCCGAGAGCAGAGGCTGCACAGCGAATCGCAGGCAAGGTAAGTTGAAAATATTTAATATTTAATATGTCTGTGATTTTCTGGTACGTGTTTCACTGATCACACACGGATCACACTGTAGTGTGGTCCGTGGGTCATCAGTGATGCCAGAAAAAACTGACTTGTCTCCGTGCAGAATCACGGTGTACGCTGCACGGAGACAAGTTCAGTGAAAAATCACTGATGTGTGAGCAGACCCATTGATTAGAATGGGTCTGCGTATGTCAGTGATTCTGGTAAGCACAAACAAAACCAAAAACACAAAACACAAACAAAAAAGCAATAAAAAACAAAAAGCACAAACGTACCAGAATCACTGACGTGTGAAGGGGGCCTTACAGAGCAAAAACTGAGCAGTAGCTCCTTGTTTTTTATGACAATTTGTAGAGTTTCTGCTCCAAAAACTCTTGTGTGTGCATACCTTTAATAAGATAACCCTTAAGAGAATTAACACCATATCACTTCTCTGTTTCTCATTTACACAGTCTTATGTTTTAGTAACCCACTTATACAAAGTGTACATAAACATACTTAGTACAAAAGCACAAATGTACAAACATGCTAAAGAACAACACCTCAAGTGGAATATCAGTATATCTAGTAAAAATATAACACCGCCTGGGGGCAGTTCTCAAATGTAACAGCTTGTGCCTGTCTAGTCATTTACCCTAAACGTACCTAGCGCTCAGCTGAACCTTACAATCTAGTGCTTTTCATCTGGTGACCATGCTAAACCGTTTTATGATTTAGCCAATAGGTCTATCACTAAAACCTGGCAGATTTTATGACCCATATCTGTTCTACTACCATTAGGTCATTTTGAGGGCAAGATCACATTTTATTTCAGATTTTATAATCCTAGTTCAGCCCTTACATGAGGGAAATAATGAATATGATAAAATGTATTCAGTACAAATAAGTGTAAGTTTGTTATTTTAATGGGCCTTAATGCATAACCCAGGGCATGCAACACAAGCGTAACATCTTATGGTTGATCTTCTTCTTCCTTAACAAAACACACTCAGTATCGCCTCTTTCTTTCTTCTACGTCCCTTGGGGCGAGATGCACATTTCTAAGTTCATTTAGGTTCCACAGCAAATTCATCTGATGAGTGATGGGGTATGTGACACGCAATCAATTGTCACCATTACATAATCCCAACATTTGGCTCTCAGAAGCTTAAACAGAAAGAAAAGACGTCAGGGCCATTTTAATTGTACAGCCGTTCTGTAGTGTCAGCGCTGGACACATGATACGCCGTGATGTCATTCTTGTTTGTTAACGTACAATCTGCATAAACTACAGAGCGAAAAGTAGGATAAAAAGGTGGATCAAAGATATGATATATCTAGTACATAAAATGATACAAAAAATACTTAATATAATAATTATCGTATATATTTTGCTTGGCTATACAAATAATAACAAGTGTATATTAGAGTTTGTTTAGAAACTACATATTTTGCCTCTGTAGGATTTCAGAAATTTCTTACAGAAAGGATATGGCCTTGGATGTGCCATAAAGATCTGACAAACGTGGTCCTTATCTCATGAGCACAGCCCTGACATAATGTCAGGAATTGAGAAGTACTACAAATATAAAAAAACAGACCAGCACCTCAAAACAGAATAAGACATGTGTGAACAGGTGCAAGCCATTACGACTATTTAATATAACCAAGAAAATACAGCTGAACTCTGAAATGCTATGATATACAAACATTGAATATATGAATTTTGAACTGCCTTACTACTATAGAAAGTATGTAAAAAATGAAGGTACTTAGCGGACAAATTGGCCAAGTCATGAGAGCCCATCAGCCCTGGCAAAGCATAGCCCTTTGATGGGAATGCAATGGAGAGGGGGCTGCATATTTCAGGCTCTCTCAATTCATCTTTTGGTGGAGCCGACTTAACATGGCGTAGAGCAGATCTTTTGAGAAAATATGGTCTTCTTAATGTTAAAGTGGTCTCCTCACAATTAGAGATGAATGGATCTGTGGAAGTTCAGGTTTGCCGGGTTCAGCCAGACTTTAGATATAAATCAGTTCTGGACCCGGACTTGACCCGGACCCCAATGGAAGTCTCAATTTGGGCAGTTCTGGTCTCTGCACACATGCAACCAGCCATATCGCATCCGGGGGAGGTTGGGCAGGGTTTTTCAATTTTTTTGTTTGGTGCACATTACATCTGATCACGCTGTTATTACCCCCAGTGCGAGACGTTCAAACACTGCAAGCAGCTCCCACTGGGCTGACCACCGAGTGTACCTGTGCACAGCAATGCTTGCACAAGTGGTTTGCTTACGTAAAGCACCTGAACTCCGAATTCGAACTCTGTTGTTTTTTTGTAAAGTCAGTGTTTGGTTCGAACACTGACACCGAAACTCGGGTTCGCTCATCTCTACTCACCACAGTAAATAATGCATATAGGAAGCATATGTCATAACTTGCTCTTTAAAAGGGTATGACTGGTGGGGTTCACAAACAAAAAATAGAATAAAGGAGCTACTAGAGGGATTTGAGTAGCAGCTCCATCTCCCCGATTTCCTGCACAAAAGCACTTATAGCCAATTGATGCCAAGGAAAATGCAACTCAGCCCTATTCTTTTTGCATACAGCTGTGCAGCAACAGAGATGTTCAAGATTAATGGGAATCCCAGATTCCCAGGGACAGTTTTGTGGGATATCCTAGTGGTATGCGATCCACAAGTGAGAAAGCCCTTGACCAGCTGAGGGAGTATTCTCCGGTCGTGATGTCTGTGTTACCAAACCCCTTATACTATAAATAAACACACGGACTGCATGCGACTTGGTTCAAAATGGCCACAGCAGCCTTTTTATTGCCTATTGTTCACAAACTAAGCACCTTAGGGACGCCGTCCAACGGGCGACCCAAAACAACACACAGATAACAATAGACAATGCCAATTACATGACCCTCCCGGGGGCAGGCCCAGTCCATAACTACTACTCCCCTTGCCTCTGGCCGCAACACACCGACCCAGAGACGAGGTGCCAATCACCCACGGATTGACACCCCCACACTTTGGCAGAACCCCGTGCCTGCCACATCCCGGAACCGAGAGCCACCATACCGAGACAATGACTCCCGGTCCAGTTACCAGTCACTTCCAACCTCTGGACCAGACCTACCCCCCCCGCCGCTGTGACAAATAGCATCCCAACATCCCAAACCACGTCCCCCAGATGACAACACAAAAAGGGAGGGTGGGCGGGGATCTCTTGGCGTCCGGAAGAAGAAGAGGAGGTAACCCCCTCCTCTCCCAGACTAACCCTTTCCCTACTCCTCCTCTTCCTCCCAAGCTAAAACCACCCCTTAATGCCATATTAGGCCTGCCTACCAAACTGTCCCTATTAACCCCATCACTCCCTAACTCCCCCTTGGTCATGTCGCCCCTCCTCCCCAAGGGGGGATCCATGGCTGTCTTGACCAGCTGAGGGAGTATTCTCCGGTCGTGATGTCTGTGTTACCAAACCCCTTATACTATAAATAAACACATGGACTGCATGCGACTTGGTTCAAAATGGCCACAGCAGCCTTTTTATTGCCTATTGTTCACAAACTAAGCACCTTAGGGACGCCGTCCAACGGGCGAGCCAAAACAACACACAGATAACAATAGACAATGCCAATCACATGACCCTCTCGGGGGCAGGCCCAGTCCATAACTACTACTCCCCTTGCCCCTGGCCGCAACACACCGACCCAGAGACGAGGTGCCAATCACCCACGGATTGACACCCCCACACTTTGGCAGAACCCCGTGCCTGCCACATCCCGGAACCGAGAGCCACCATACCGAGACAATGACTCCCGGTCCAGTTACCAGTCACTTCCAACCTCTGGACCAGACCTACCCCCCCGCCACAGGACAGACCACGTGACACCTTACGTGGCCTGGACCCGCCACACACCAAAAGCTCGCTCAACAATATCCTGCAGGCTCAATGCCCATAAATCCACTCCAATGTCGTTGAGGTGCACTCCGTCACCCCTCCGAAACCGCCAATCTGCCGGCTCCAACTCCCTGTGCCTCACCACAATCCCACCGTTCCTGATCACAAACCTGGCAACCACCCGATTCACCTGGGCCCTGGCCTTATTGACCTTTTCCACCGACTGAGCCCCCCTCCACGACAACCTGGTCACTATGTCTGACCACACGACAATCAAACCCGGGTACTGCTTCCACAACCGCAGTAAGTCAATCTTTATATCCCGGATCAGATCCCGTGACGCCCGGACTCCCAGATCATTACCTCCCACGTGTAATACCAGCACATCCGCAGGCCGGTCAACCTTACAATAACGACCAAATTCTGGGACCACCCTGCCCCACTCCATGCCCCGAACACCGATCCACCGAACAGTCGCTTGCCCACGATCCAGCCCTAGCTGCCGACCATTCGGGCGAACCGCCGCCCGCCGAGCACCCCAGAACACGAAGGAATGCCCCAGAATCCAGATTAGGCACATCCCTACAACAAAGAAAGACAACGAAAACAGAAATTAAAACCAATAACATCACCACCATCAACGCCTCTCAGAAAAACCCATTCTACCTCCGTCCTCTAACACTTGTACATTACTAGAGTTGAGCGCGGTTCGTGGTTCGTGGTTCTCCAGTTCTAGGCTCGAGTGATTTTGGGGCATGTTCTAGATCGAACTAGAACTCGAGCTTTTTGCAAAAGCTCGATAGTTCTAGAAACGTTCGAGAACGGTTCTAGCAGCCAAAAAACAGCTAAATCTTAGCTTGGTTTCTGCTGTAATAGTGTAAGTCACTCTGTGAATCAAACTATTATCACATTTCAGTGTATAGTGTGCGTGAACAGCGCCTTCAGATCACTGCTGTTTCTATAATGGCGATTGCCATTTTTTTTTTTTTTTTCTTGTCTTCCTTCCCTAAGCGCGCGCGTCTTGTGGGGCTGGCCAGCATGTCAGCCAATCACAGACACACACACACCTAAGTGGACTTTGAGGCAGAGAAGCAACGGCATGTGTGATAGGATCTGCATGTCACATGTCCCTGCATTATAAAACCGGACATTTTCTTCACGATCGCCATTATCTGCCTTCTGCGTCTTTGGTGTCAGACATCACTGTCGCAGTTCCGTCCTTTGTCCTATCGCCGATACAGCTGTATGCGCTGCATACACAGCGTTAGACAGCTTAGGGAGAGCACATTCTAGCAGTCCTTTTAAGGGCTCGTACCGGCAGGGTCAGAGAGCCATAGGTGACAGGTCCTGCAAACAGCAACAGCGTCTGTGTAGCCCAGGTCAGGGATTTCCTCCCTGCATTTCACCATTAGGAGGGAATAGAAAGGCAGGCTTCCATTCCTCTACCCAGAGCACCACAATCCTGCCACTGTACCCTCTTGTCCTCTGCACACTCCAACTCATTCTAAGTAAGCCATTATACTAGCAAACACTCAGTGTACCTAGTGGCATCCTATACGTGGCTATTGGACTTTGCTATAGTCCCACTAGTGCAAAGACATTAGCAGAGCACATCTGCCTGCATTGCACACTCCAAGTTTTTTAAACTCAGCCATTATACTAGCAAACACTCAGTGTACCTAGTGGCATCCTATACGTGGCTATTGGACTTTGCTATAGTCCCACTAGGGCCAAGACATTTGCAGAGCGCATCTGCCTGCGTTGCACACTCCAACAAATTATAACGAAGCCATTATACTAGCAAACACTCATTGTACCTAGTGGCATCCTATACGTGGCTATTGGACTTTGCTATAGTCCCACTAGTGCCAAGACATTTGCAGCACGTCTGCCTGCGTTGCACACTCCAACGAATTATAACTAAGCCATTATACTAGCACACACTCAGTGTACCTAGTGGCATCCTATACGTGGCTATTGGACTTTGCTATAGTCCCACTAGTGCAAAGACATTAGCAGAGCACATCTGCCTGCATTGCACACTCCAAGTTTTTTAAACTCAGCCATTATACTAGCAAACACTCAGTGTACCTAGTGGCATCCTATACGTGGCTATTGGACTTTGCTATAGTCCCACTAGTGCCAAGACATTTGCAGAGCGCATCTGCCTGCGTTGCACACTCCAACTAATTATAACGAAGCCATTATACTAGCAAACACTCAGTGTACCTAGTGGCATCCTATACGTGGCTATTGGACTTTGCTATAGTCCCACTAGTGCCAAGACATTTGCAGAGCGCATCTGCCTGCGTTGCACACTCCAGCAAATTATAACGAAGCCATTATACTAGCAAACACTCAGTGTACCTAGTGGCATCCTATACGTGGCTATTGGACTTTGCTATAGTCCCACTAGTGCCAAGACATTTGCAGAGCGCATCTGCCTGCGTTGCACACTCCAACTCATTATAACTAAGCCATTATACTAGCAAACACTCAGTGTACCTAGTGGCATCCTATACGTGGCTATTGGACTTTGCTATAGTCCCACTAGTGCCAAGACATTTGCAGAGCGCATCTGCCTGCGTTGCACACTCCAACTCATTATAACTAAGCCATTATACTAGCAAACACTCAGTGTACCTAGTGGCATCCTATACGTGGCTATTGGACTTTGCTATAGTCCCACTAGGGCCAAGACATTTGCAGAGCGCATCTGCCTGCGTTGCACACTCCAACTAATTATAACGAAGCCATTATACTAGCAAACACTCAGTTTACCTAGTGGCATCCTATACGTGGCTATTGGACTTTGCTATAGTCCCACTAGTGCCAAGACATTTGCAGAGCGCATCTGCCTGCGTTGCACACTCCAACTAATTATAACGAAGCCATTATACTAGCAAACACTCAGTGTACCTAGTGGCATCCTATACGTGGCTATTGGACTTTGCTATAGTCCCACTAGTGCCAAGACATTTGCAGAGCGCATCTGCCTGCGTTGCACACTCCAACAAATTATAACGAAGCCATTATACTAGCAAACACTCAGTGTACCTAGTGGCATCCTATACGTGGCTATTGGACTTTGCTATAGTCCCACTAGTGCCAAGACATTTGCAGAGCGCATCTGCCTGCGTTGCACACTCCAACTCATTATAACTAAGCCATTATACTAGCAAACACTCAGTGTACCTAGTGGCATCCTATACGTGGCTATTGGACTTTGCTATAGTCCCACTAGTGCCAAGACATTTGCAGAGCGCATCTGCCTGCGTTGCACACTCCAACTCATTATAACTAAGCCATTATACTAGCAAACACTCAGTGTACCTAGTGGCATCCTATACGTGGCTATTGGACTTTGCTATAGTCCCACTAGTGCCAAGACATTTGCAGAGCGCATCTGCCTGCGTTGCACACTCCAACTCATTATAACTAAGCCATTATACTAGCAAACACTCAGTGTACCTAGTGGCATCCTATACGTGGCTATTGGACTTTGCTATAGTCCCACTAGGGCCAAGACATTTGCAGAGCGCATCTGCCTGCGTTGCACACTCCAACTAATTATAACGAAGCCATTATACTAGCAAACACTCAGTGTACCTAGTGGCATCCTATACGTGGCTATTGGACTTTGCTATAGTCCCACTAGTGCCAAGACATTTGCAGAGCGCATCTGCCTGCGTTGCACACTCCAACTAATTATAACGAAGCCATTATACTAGCAAACACTCAGTGTACCTAGTGGCATCCTATACGTGGCTATTGGACTTTGCTATAGTCCCACTAGTGCCAAGACATTTGCAGAGCGCATCTGCCTGCGTTGCACACTCCAACAAATTATAACGAAGCCATTATACTAGCAAACACTCAGTGTACCTAGTGGCATCCTATACGTGGCTATTGGACTTTGCTATAGTCCCACTAGTGCCAAGACATTTGCAGAGCGCATCTGCCTGCGTTGCACACTCCAACTCATTATAACTAAGCCATTATACTAGCAAACACTCAGTGTACCTAGTGGCATCCTATACGTGGCTATTGGACTTTGCTATAGTCCCACTAGTGCCAAGACATTTGCAGAGCGCATCTGCCTGCGTTGCACACTCCAACTCATTATAACTAAGCCATTATACTAGCAAACACTCAGTGTACCTAGTGGCATCCTATACGTGGCTATTGGACTTTGCTATAGTCCCACTAGGGCCAAGACATTTGCAGAGCGCATCTGCCTGCGTTGCACACTCCAACTAATTATAACGAAGCCATTATACTAGCAAACACTCAGTGTACCTAGTGGCATCCTATACGTGGCTATTGGACTTTGCTATAGTCCCACTAGTGCCAAGACATTTGCAGAGCGCATCTGCCTGCGTTGCACACTCCAACTAATTATAACGAAGCCATTATACTAGCACACACTCAGTGTACCTAGTGGCATCCTATACGTGGCTATTGGACTTTGCTATAGTCCCACTAGTGCTAAGACATTTGCAGAGCACATCTGCCTGCATTGCACACTCCAAGTTTTTTAAACTCAGCCATTATACTAGCAAACAGTCAGTGTACCTAGTGGCATCCTAAACGTGGCTATTGTACTTTTGTCAATTCACAGTATTGGAACGTTATTTGCAGCACGTCTGCCTGCATTGCACACTCTAACTTTTTTAAACTCAGCCATTATACTAGCAAACACTCACTGTACCTAGTGGCATCCTAAACGTGGCTATTGTACTTTTGTCAATTCACAGTATTGGAATGTTATTTGCAGCACGTCTGCCTGCATTGCACACTCTAACTTTTTTAAACTCAGCCATTATACTAGCAAACACTCACTGTACCTAGTTGTATCCTAAACGTGGCTATTGTACTTTTGTCAATTCACAGTATTGGAACGTTATTTGCAGCACGTCTGCCTGCATTGCACACTCTAACTTTTTTAAACTCAGCCATTATACTAGCAAACACTCACTGTACCTAGTGGCATCCTAAACGTGGCTATTGTACTTTTGTCAATTCACAGTATTGGAACGTTATTTGCAGCACGTCTGCCTGCATTGCACACTCTAACTTTTTTAAACTCAGCCATTATACTAGCAAACACTCACTGTACCTAGTTGTATCCTAAACGTGGCTATTGTACTTTTGTCAATTCACAGTATTGGAACGTTATTTGCAGCACGTCTGCCTGCATTGCACACTCTAACTTTTTTAAACTCAGCCATTATACTAGCAAACACTCACTGTACCTAGTTGTATCCTAAACGTGGCTATTGTACTTTTGTCAATTCACAGTATTGGAACGTTATTTGCAGCACGTCTGCCTGCATTGCACACTCTAACTTTTTTAAACTCAGCCATTATACTAGCAAACACTCACTGTACCTAGTTGTATCCTAAACGTGGCTATTGTACTTTTGTCAATTCACAGTATTGGAACGTTATTTGCAGCACGTCTGCCTGCATTGCACACTCTAACTTTTTTAAACTCAGCCATTATACTACCAAAAAGTCAGTGTACCTAGTGGCATCCTAAACGTGGCTATTGTACTTTTGTCAATTCACAGTATTGGAACGTTATTTGCAGCACGTCTGCCTGCATTGCACACTCTAACTTTTTTAAACTCAGCCATTATACTACCAAACAGTCAGTGTACCTAGTGGCATCCTAAACGTGGCTATTGTACTTTTGTCAATTCACAGTATTGGAACGTTATTTGCAGCACGTCTGCCTGCATTGCACACTCTAACTTTTTTAAACTCAGCCATTATACTAGCAAACAGTCAGTGTACCTAGTGGCATCCTAAACGTGGCTATTGTACTTTTGTCAATTCACAGTATTGGAACGTTATTTGCAGCACGTCTGCCTGCATTGCACACTCTAACTTTTTTAAACTCAGCCATTATACTAGCAAACAGTCAGTGTACCTAGTGGCATCCTATACGTGGCTATTGTACTTTTGTCAATTCACAGTATTGGAACGTTATTTGCAGCACGTCTGCCTGCATTGCACACTCTAACTTTTTTAAACTCAGCCATTATACTAGCAAACAGTCAGTGTACCTAGTGGCATCCTATACGTGGCTATTGTACTTTTGTCAATTCACAGTATTGGAACGTTATTTGCAGCACGTCTGCCTGCATTGCACACTCTAACTTTTTTAAACTCAGCCATTATACTAGCAAACAGTCAGTGTACCTAGTGGCATCCTATACGTGGCTATTGGACTTTGCTATAGTCCCACTAGTGCCAAGACATTTGCAGAGCGCATCTGCCTGCGTTGCACACTCCAACAAATTATAACGAAGCCATTATACTAGCACACACTCAGTGTACCTAGTGGCATCCTATACGTGGCTATTGGACTTTGCTATAGTCCCACTAGTGCAAAGACATTTGCATAGCACGTCTGCCTGCATTGCACACTACAACTTTTTTAAACTAAGCAATTTTACTAGCAAACACTCACTGTACCTAGTTGTATCCTAAACGTGGCTATTGTACTTTTGTCAATTCACACTACTGCAAATCTATGTGCAGCACCTCTGCATGACAACCTCGTGCTCTGTTTTTAATAAGCTATAATGATAGCACAAAATACTGCCATTTTGTGGCATCATAGAACTGGCTGTTGTATTCCATTAGTGCCCCACTGGTGACAAGCTATTTCTAGCACCTCTACATCACACCCTCATGCACATTTTGCTACGCTAATGTTATAGCAAACTCATGGAATTCATTGCTGCATTTCATAATTCGGAGGGATAGAAAGTCAGGCTTCCTTTAGCTTTTCCTTCTGTTCATAGACAGCATCTCCAAGACAAATTTCCCCTCCACGTCTAAGTGTGGAGAGGCAGCTAGTGCGCATGCGTGTGCCGATGTACCCCAGCTGCAGCATAATTACAGTGTTTCGCCTAGTGAGTATGCTCAGCCTGACTGTGCCATTCCTGACGCTAAGTTTTCATTTCGGGATACAGCGCATGCTCCCACACTAAGTGTGAAAAGCCTCTTTGCACAGGTGCTTGCATTCCGTGCCGGGTCTAAGTCCTGTTTTGGGCATAGACACCATGCTAAAGCTGATAGTCTTTTTTCAGAGACTGTATTTCATGCTACTGAGCATGCTCAGGCACTTCCTGCATCAGAGACTAGGTCCGGTAATGAACTCTTTGGCCCTGGCCCTGATGTGGGGGTCCCATATAGACCACAGGGCATCAGGTGTCCTCCCAAATGGCTTGCAGAGGCCCACACCTATGACTTGTCACCGCATTATTGATGCTCAGACGATGACTGGTGAGGTGTTTGGGTCATGGCAGCCATGAGGTCATCATTGAAGTTGCGTTTCCAAATAGGACGCTAGTTATGCCACTCATGACGTGTCACTCTACTTTTGTCTCCAGGAGGTGCATTGTGGTTCACCCTGGTTTGGGGCGGACCCAGGTTATAAAAGGGGCTGGAGCCAACAAGGAGGTGCGCAGTCTTCTATTATGCTCCGAAAGAGCACACCTCCATGTGTTGAACCCATTGCGGCTTTAGGCCAGAGGTAGGCAGGGATCGGGTGGTGGATGCAGGCCACCACCACAGTTGGTAACGCAGAACGGTTAAGACCAGCTCCTGTCCTAACAGTCCTGCTTGTGCAGCCCAGTGGCATTAACAGGCCTGCTGCTGCTGATGCGCCTGCTGTCCACAGGTGTGGCCCCTACGCACACGGTCAGCGTACTCAATGGCCCCTGTGTTGTTAACAGGGAGTTCCTGGGCTGGGTGGGCATGTGGACCCTGTGACGCTAACAGGGCTCACAGTCTCCAGATCCGAATGGCGTCTAACTCGGTTCAGGCTACTATTAGTTTCATAGCCACACAGCTCTGTATCCTCCACCAAACCTTCAAGTTGCCAACCTCTCCTTTTCCAACTGGGAGCACGGTGGACACTGACTGCTGATGGGGATATATACCTTTCTCTTTCTTTTCTTATTAATTTTCGTTATATAGCGGTCACAGATTATATACCACTTTATCCAAATCTGCCAGTCCCACTGTAACAGATGTTGTTTCTTCAGCAAATGTTACAGTTGCTTAACCACCAAATCCACGGACCAAAACTTTTTTCCCCTTTCCAACACACCTGTTCCCCTTTCCAACAGCATCTGTCCTTTTTCAACTCATTTTGGGATATGACCAAAAGTGCAACTGTGCAGGGACACCGTACTCAACGCCATCTCAGCACAGCAGCCATCCCTCGGTCCCTCCGATGTGGACAAGTAAAAGACCATTTCCTCCTATCCATGACAAAGCGTTGAGATTCACTCTGTGCAGCACTGGTGTTTAGTGGACAAGTAGATCTAAGATTGCGTACCACATTCTGCAGATACTCCTGTATACGTGCGTCTATTTCTATGGCAGGAATTAGTTCGCCAAATTTTGTCTTGTACCGGGGATCTAACAGTGTGGCAACCCAGTATTCAGGATTAGTTCAAATTCATACAATCCGAGGGTCATGTAGGTAGTGCAGCAAGAAGGCGCTCATGTGTCTTGTGCATCCAGGAGGACCAAGTCCTTGGTGTGTTGGTGGCAGAGAGGTGAGAATCGTGCATCCTTCCTCTGCCCTCTACCCACAACCTCGCACAACCGAAATGTGAGCAAGCTCTCACTCATCTGCTGAGTCTTCCATGCCCATCGCCAGTTCGTCCTCCATTTCTTCATGGGCTCCTGCACTTTCATCAACACTTTTTGCTGATACTATGCGCCCTTGTTAATCCCTCTCCCTCACCATGAATGCCGCATAGGTGCCGCTGACCATCTGGACCTCGTAGATCTTGTTATCCCTTCCGCATATGACTCCTCCTGTACTTCCTCCCCTTCCTCTTGTCCCAACACCTGACTCAGAATAATAATTACAGTGTGCTCCATCATGTAGATGACCAAAATTGTCACGCTGAGAATGACATTGCCAGTGCTAAACATCTTCGTCGACATTTCAAAACTGTGTAGCAGGGTGCATAGGTCCTTGATCTGACACCACTCCAGCAGCGTGATCTGCACCACCTCTGGATCAAGTTATCCCAGGCTATATGTCTTACCGTATTTCAGCAGGGCTCTGCGGTGCTGCCACACACGCTGCAACATGTGCAGATTCCAATTCCTGCGTGTCGAAACATCGCATTTACGGCGTTTAACTGCCAGACCCTAAGACTTCCGGAGTGATGAAAGTTGTTGAGCTGCTGTGTGCGCACGATGGAAGTGAGCACATAGCGAGCGTGCCCACTGCACAAGGCCATGTAGGCTGTGATGGTGTTTTAAAAATTGCTGGCGAATTCGGTTCAACACGTGAGCCCTAAAAGGCACGTGTGTCACATTGCCCTGAGGATGGCCCGCAGCCAGGTTTGCATCATTGCCGCACACGGCTGTTAAGTCACCAACGTAGTCCGCTCCGTCAATTTGTACTCCGGTTGCCAGGTGACAACGTGTTCCTTTCATGAATAGTGCTGATGATGTGAGAGTAGTCGATGCCAGCGGCGCAGGTGGACGCAGGTTATGCTCACCCACTGGGCTGCATTACCTTGACAGATGCAGAATCTCTGGCTGAATGTAGCTGGTGGGTATCTCACAGATGAAATACCATCATTCAGCTACAACCAATGGGAAGACACCACACCCTTTTTTATGCCCATCCTGTCTGCAGACCACTGCCAGACATAGCTATGAACCTCTGGTTAATTTTACCCCCAGTTCAGTTTTATGATTTTGTGTGCTTGTTACCTGACTACTTTTCCTGCTTGCTGTTTATGTACCTTGTTGGCCGATACGCATTTCAACTCTGCTTGTTTTCTGATTCTTTCCTGGCCGTCCCATTCTGTTCCTGTTCCTCAATTAATGTTTTGACCCTGCCTGACTACTATTCTCTGTAATAGCGGTGTGACTCACATTTCCCATACATTTCAAAGTAAAGCTTTGACCGCCTGATGGCATTGAGCTCTGCTGCCAGCATAGTAAGGAGGTGTGTGGTAGTCCTTGTGCGCAGTTGCAAGGAAGGGTGGCCTGACCACACAGGGTTTGCGCCAAGGTAGAGGACCCACACGAGGTTGAAGAGGCAGAAGCAGTGTATTAACTTCTACATACAGAACAAGGATTGAAACAACTCGTGGGGACGGCAAGACTTGTACAGCAGACCCTTCTCCATCTCTCACCATAGTTTGCCAGTGCCCAGTCAGTGACATGTAATGACCCTGTCTATGCTTACTGGTCCAAGTATCTGTGTTGAAATGCACCCTGTCGCACACAGATTTTCTCAAGGAAGTGGTGATGTTGTGTGCGACATGCTGGTGTAGCGCGGGCATGCTTTTCTTGGAGAAGCAGTGGTGATTGGGCATGTGGTACTGGGGCACAGCGACAGACATAAGGTCTGTAAAATCCTGTGTGTCCACTACGCGTAAAGGCAGCATTTCGGTAGCCAACAGCTTACAGAGGGATAGAGTCAACCACTTAGCTTTGTCATGGGTCGCAGTAAGTGGCCTTTTATTTGACCACATCTGAGGGAAAGAGATCTGGCTGCTGTCTGTAGACGGTGTTGAGTAGGGTGTCCCTGGAAAAATGCAGGTTTGTGAGAAAAGTGCAGGCGGAGACATGATGTTGCCTTCATCTTGCCTTCAGATCTGTTCATCTTGTATCATTTTTAAAAAACACATCAAGCAAGGGTTACTCCAAGCGGAGTCTACCTTTTTTCCCAACATTGGGCACACAGACACCCCATCAGTGGCAGCACTTGTGCCCTAGTTGCAAACAGGATGTTTTGATTTGCATCAAGCACATTCCAAATCCACAAGCATTTACTCTCCCCAGGCTGACACAGGGGTAGTAAATTCCTTCTGGATCCATGACTTGTTCATTTTGATGAACGTCAGTGTGTCCACATTGTCACTGGACAGACGCGTGCGCTTATCTGTCAGCACACACCCAGCAGCACTGAAGAAGACACGTTCAGAGACAACGCTGGCAGCTGCACACGACAAAATCTCCAAGGCGTAACTGGAGAGCTCTGTCAATTTTTCTAGATTTGAAGCCCAAAAGGAGCAAGGCTCCATTTGCAAAGTCATTGCATCGATGTTCATTTGGAGATACTCCTGTATCATCCTCTCCATCCGTTGACTATGTGTCAGACTTGTTGTCTCTGGTGGCCTTGCAAAGGAGGGTCTAAAAAAATTATGAAAATATTCCATAAAATTGCTGTTACCAGCACCAGATACGGTCCTACTGGTACGGGTAGACTGTTGAAGATGACGATGCCGTCCCATGTTTGTCAAGTTACAACTGGGAGAATCACTCCCTTCACCTGCACGGTTGTTTGGTGTAAAAGCCGAGGTAAGATCGAGTAACAGCTTATGCTGATACTCCAGCATACGTGCGTCCCTTTCTATGGGTGGAATTATGTCACAAAATTTGGACTTGTCCCGGGGATCTAATAGTGTGGCAAGCCAGTAGTCATCATCACTTCTAATTTTGACAATCCGAGGGTCATGTTGGAGGTAGTGCAACAAGAAGGCACTCATGTGTCTTGCGCAGCCATGCGGACCAAGTCCACGCTGTGTTTGTGGCATAGAGGTGCTAACCGTTCTTTCTTCCTCTGACATCTCCCCCCAACCTCTTTCAACTGAATTTTGACCAAGGTCTCCCTCATCCGCTGAGTCTTCCATGTCCATGGACAGTTCGTCCTCCATATCTTCATGTCCTCCTGCACCTTCCTCAACATCTCGCCTGCTACCATGCGCCCTTGTTGATCCCTGTCCCCCATGGTCCCATGCCTGCCGCGTTGGTGATGATGAACGTCTGGACCTTGGTGATGTTGTTGTGTCTTGCGCATATGAATCCTCCTGTAGTTCCTCCCCTTCCTGTTGTCCCACCCCCTGACTCCGAATAGTGTTTAGCGTGTGCTCCAGCATGTAAATGACTGTAATCGTCATGCTGATAATGGCATTGTCAGCGCTAAACATATTCGTCGCCATGTCGAAACTGTGCAAAACGGTGCATAGGTCCTTGATCTGAGATCACTCCATCAGGGTGATCTGCCCCACTTCTGCATCTCGTTGGCCCAGGCTATACATCATGACGTATTGCACCAGGGCTCGCCGGTGCTGCCACAGTCGCTGTAACATGTGGAGAGTTGAATTCCAGCGTGTCGCCACATCGCATTTCAGGCGATGAACCGGCAGGCCGAAAGACTTCTGGAGCGATGCAAGTCGCTCAGCTGCGGCGGTTGAACGGCGGAAGTGAGCACTGCAGACAGTTTACGTGCCCTGGTCAGAAGGCCATCTAGGCCGGGATAGTGTGTTAAAAATTGCTGGACAACAAGGTTCAACACGTGAGCCATACAAGGCACGTGTGTCACCTTGCCCAGGCGAAGGGCCGCACCCAGGTTTGCAGCATTGTCGCACACGGCCTTACCAGGCTGCAGGTTGAGTGGAGACAACCATTTATTAAACTCGGACCGCAGAGCTGACCACAACTCCTCAGCTGTGTGACTCTTATTCCCAAGACATGTCAAGCTAAAGACCGCCTGATGCCGTTGCGCTCTGCTGCCAGCATAGTAATGAGGGGTGCGTGATTCCTTCTGCGCAGTGAGAACGCTGGTGGCCTGACCAGGCAGGCTTGGGGCGGAGGTGGAGGACCCAGATGAGGTGGAGGATGCAGAAGCAGTGGCGGAACTTGGACAGACAGAGGATTGACACACAAGTCGTGGGGACGGCAAGACTTGTGCAGCAGACCCTTCACCATCTATCAACATAGTTACCCAGTGCCCAGTCAGCGACATGTAACGTCCCTGTCCATGCTTACTGGTCCAAGTATCGGTGGTGAAATGCACCCGTTCACACACAGAGTTTCTCAAGGAAGCGGTGATGTTGTGTGCGACATGCTGGTGTAGCGCGGGCACACCTTTCTTAGAGAAGTAGTGGCGACTAGGCATCTGGTACTGGGGCACAGCGACAGACATAAGGTCTCTAAAATCCTGTGTGTCCACTAGGCGGAAAGGCAGCATTTCGGTAGCCAACAGCTTACAGAGGGATAGAGTCAACCTCTTAGCTTTGTCATGGGTCGGAGGAAGTGGCCTTTTATTTGACCACATCTGAGGGACAGAGATCTGGCTGCTGTGTGTAGACGGTGTTGAGTAGGGTGTCCCTGGAAAAATGCAGGTTTGTGAGGAAAGTGCAGGCGGAGACATGATGTTGCCTTCATCCAACGTAGGTGCTATCGATGTCTGAGAGAGCTGTACACACTCACTTGTTTCCCCTTCCAAACCAACTGACGACCTACCAAGCAAACTGCCTGTTGCGGTTACAGTGGTGGAAGTTTTGCGTGGAAAAACAGGTGTGACAGCTGTCCCCACAGTCCTAGAAGATGAAGAGCGCGCGGATGCACTGGAAGGGGCGGGCGGTGGATGGTTCGCTCCGCTAGGCCGCATTGCAGCACAGTGAGCTTCCCACCGGGACCTATGATATTTATTCATGTGACGATTCATGGAAGAAGTTGTCAAACTGCTGAGGTTTTGACCTCTACTAAGAGAATCATGACAAATTTTACATATCACATGATTTGGGCGATCTTTTTCTATGTCAAAAAAGGAACAGGCTAGGCAAGGCTTAGAGGCCATGCGACCTGTTGATGCACCCCGAATAATGCTCATAGGCAGAGTGGTGGCTGAGGATGCAGTTGTAGACGTGCTACCAGTGCTCCGACTCTGTCCAGGAAGGCGCAAGGTAATTTCGTCGTCGGTTGCATCCTCCTCCACCGCCTCTGTTGACCTCCTCGAGTGCCTGACTGGGGGTTGACAGTAGGTGGGATCTAGAACTTCATCATCAATTGTTGTGTTTGCACTCCCCTCCCCCTCAGACCGAGCCTCTTCTTGCCCTGACCGAATATCTAAGTTGTCATCCCAATCGGGTATCTGCGTCTCATCTTCATCAGTATGTTCCTCATTGCCTATAACCACAGTTGTTGGAAAGGCAGCATTTTGGTAGCCAACAGTTTGCATTTTATGAAAGTCAACCTCCAAGCCATGTCATGCCCTTCTAAAAGCATGTATAACACAGCGAGGGGACTCCAACCACAGTCTCCCTCGTTTCCACTCACTGGGCCACACACACCCCACTTGACTGGCATCGGTTGAGCTCCCTTTTGAAAAAGAAAAAGATGCTTTGCATGAAGCACTCTCAAAAATACGCGTGCCTTTCCCGTCCCCTGGCTGACCCAGGGGAAGAAAAGTCCTCTGAGAGCCATGACTTGTTCATCTTGGTTCTTTTAGAGACACAGCGAGGGGACTCCAACCACAGTCTCCCTGGTTGCCACTCACTGGGCCACACACACCCCACTTGACTGGCATCGGTTGAGCTCCCTTTTGAAAAAGAAAAAGATGCTTTGCATGAAGCACTCTCAAAAATACGCGTGCCTTTCCCGTCCCCTGGCTGACCCAGGGGAAGAAAAGTCCTCTGAGAGCCATGACTTGTTCATCTTGGTTCTTTTAGAGACACAGCGAGGGGACTCCAACCACAGTCTCCCTGGTTGCCACTCACTGGGCCACACACACCCCACTTGACTGGCATCGGTTGAGCTCCCTTTTGAAAAAGAAAAAGATGCTTTGCATGAAGCACTCTCAAAAATACGCGTGCCTTTCCCGTCCCCTGGCTGACCCAGGGGAAGAAAAGTCCTCTGAGAGCCATGACTTGTTCATCTTGGTTCTTTTAGAGACACAGCGAGGGGACTCCAACCACAGTCTCCCTGGTTGCCACTCACTGGGCCACACACACCCCACTTGACTGGCATCGGTTGAGCTCCCTTTTGAAAAAGAAAAAGATGCTTTGCATGAAGCACTCTCAAAAATACGCGTGCCTTTCCCGTCCCCTGGCTGACCCAGGGGAAGAAAAGTCCTCTGAGAGCCATGACTTGTTCATCTTGGTTCTTTTAGAGACACAGCGAGGGGACTCCAACCACAGTCTCCCTCGTTTCCACTCACTGGGCCACACACACCCCACTTGACTGGCATCGGTTGAGCTCCCTTTTGAAAAAGAAAAAGATGCTTTGCATGAAGCACTCTCAAAAATACGCGTGCCTTTCCCGTCCCCTGGCTGACCCAGGGGAAGAAAAGTCCTCTGAGAGCCATGACTTGTTCATCTTGGTTCTTTTAGAGACACAGCGAGGGGACTCCAACCACAGTCTCCCTCGTTTCCACTAACTGGGCCACACACACCCCACTTGACTGGCATCGGTTGAGCCCCCTTTTGAAAAAGAAAAAGATGCTTTGCATGAAGCACTCTCAAAAATACGCGTGCCTTTCCCGTCCCCTGGCTGACCCAGGGGAAGAAAAGTCCTCTGAGAGCCATGACTTGTTCATCTTGGTTCTTTTAGAGACACAGCGAGGGGACTCCAACCACAGTCTCCCTGGTTGCCACTCACTGGGCCACACACACCCCACTTGACTGGCATCGGTTGAGCTCCCTTTTGAAAAAGAAAAAGATGCTTTGCATGAAGCACTCTCAAAAATACGCGTGCCTTTCCCGTCCCCTGGCTGACCCAGGGGAAGAAAAGTCCTCTGAGAGCCATGTCCACATTGTCAGTGGACAGACACGTGTGCTTATCTGCCAGCAGACCCACAGCAGCACTGAAGACAGGTTCCGAGAGAACGCTGGCTGCAGGACACGACAAGATCCCCAAGACGTACGTGGCGAGCTCAGGCAATTTATCAAGATTGGAAGCCAAGAATGAGCAGGGCTCAAGTTGCACATTAATGGAATCGATGTTTCCTTGCATATACTCATATATCTGTGTGTCCTCCTCTTTTTCCTTGTCCAGCTCTTTTGTTTTCGCATGAGTATATGTCCTTGTCACTTTCCCATGTGTTGTGAGTTGTTTGTGACCTTTTGGACACCTTTGAGGGTGTTTTCTAGGTGTTTTTCTGTGTTTGTGATTGCCTGCCATTGTTTCCTATGCAGTTCGAGTTCGGTTCGTCGAACGTTCGACGAACCGAACTCGAACGGGAGGTCCGTTCGGCGAACCAACCTCGAGCCGAACCGCGACCGGTTCGCTCATCTCTATACATTACCCCCTCTTTTTTTTTTTTCTTTTTTTACATATATAAACCACTTCCAAACCGCCAGACCACCTGTACCTAGACCAAAGTTACCATAATGCTACAACAGCTGCGGCCTCACGTACCGCCGAAAACAAGAAGATTCCCATCTACCAATACGCTTTACCACCTCATCTCCAAGCCCCCAACCAGCGGCCTCCGTAGCTGCCCCTAAACACTGAGTGAAAGTCCGGCTCACTGATTGAGGTGCTCAGGGGAAACGACACGTATAAAAATATATAGAAAACCCCGGCACACAAATGAAACTTGGAATGAACTTTTATTCAGTTTTTATTTAGTTTTTTTGTTGACGTTTCGGCAAAAAATTGCCTTTTTCAAAACTAAAGAAATAAACATATATACATATATATTAGTACCATAAATACATAGAATATTATTAATCATATCCATATAAATCATGATAACATCATATATACCTAATGAAATCCTGGAAACATGTATATCTTGTGAAGAATATCATTAGACTTGATAGGAATATTGATCTAAAATAAAGGCCCATATATTAGAAACAAAAAAATTTTTTTCATATATATATATACACATATCAATATCATATACATCTCAAGATCTCCCCATTATGGGACAACAGTAAGACAAGAAACATCAAAAAAACAGATCCATATATAGCAATAAAGCATATAGATTACCTTAATTGGCATAAATGAAAAATCCTAGTGAGGATATAGGAAGCGAATGCCACAATAAAGGTAAACTGAAAAGTAGAGGCATAGTGGTCAGACAAGTAAAACAGAAAGCAATTCACATAGAGAGACAATTCCCATAGAAAGACCAAGCGCCAAACCATTACCTGTACCCTGGGAGATCAGTGGTGGAGTGGAAAGAAACAGAGCCGCAGTGAGGTTTAAATACCTAGTGAGGGCGGGCCTACCTAATTGATTGATCCAAGGAGGAACGCATGATGACACGCAAGCCAGCGCATGCGCGGTAAATGCGGAAGTACGCGCATGCGCAGTAGCAAAAGAACCAGTGAAATGTAGCGCACAATGAGACACAAGCAACACGGAAGTGCGCGCATGCGTGAAACAGAAAAAGGAGCGGTGAAACGGGGTGACCCGGATAGAAGCTCCATGTTAACTGAAGAAACCTCATCGTGTCTAAAAAGAAACAAAGAAAAGAAATATGAATAACAGTAACAATATAATTACTGGTTGGAAGACTTCTAATAACATTGGCAAGATTACTCCAAACATTAGAGCGAACATAAGTTATGAATAATTAATATCTAAACAATTTAATTTAAATAAACCAAAAAATAGGACGGACCCCATATCTCCTGCTCAATAATCATACTCCCTATTCAAACCATTAGGGGAAAGAGTATTAAGCATATGAATCCAATAGGATTCTCTGTTCTTCAATTTACGGACCCTGTCACCTCCTCGTCTCAATGGAGAAACATGCTCCAATACTTGAAAACGAAGTTGGGACACTGTGTGTCCACATTGTTGAAAATGATGAGGAATTGGTAACATAGTCATTCCACATCGAATGGTGGATTTATGTTTCCCTATGCGGTCTCGGACATGCTGGGTGGTCTCCCCAACATATCCGAGACCGCACGGACACTTTATTAAATAAATAACAAATGATGTGTCACAAGTGAAAAAATCTTTTATGTGAAAAACCTTCCCAGTTCGGGGATGTGTAAATTGACTACCCTTAGTCATATTTGAGCAATGGGGACAATGAAGACACGGATAATTACCCTTCTTGGGTGTCGAAAGAAAGGTCTGTCGAGACCGAAGAATCGAAGATCCGATGTCCGCTTTGACCAAAAGGTCACGGAGATTAGGGGAACGTTTATAACTAAATAATGGGGGAGTTGAAAACTCAGTAATTTTCGGATAAGATCTCTGCAATACTTGCCAATGTCTAAGTATAATATTCTTAATAAGAGGATGGTATGGGTGAAATGTATTAACAAAGGAAATTAGAGGACCTAATCTCCTAGGTTTACGAGTAGAATGTAAACTCTCCTGAAATGCGGACTCAACTATTGACGCGGGATAACCGCGCTGAAGAAATTTCAATGACATCTCTTCATGCCTCCGTGAACGCTGATTCGCCATAGTAACATTACGTGATACCCTTTTATGCTGTGAAATTGGCAGGGAATTTTTCAAATGCCGTGGATGATTACTCGTGTAATGTAACAAACTATTACGATCTGTGGGTTTCACATACATGTCAGAAAGAATTCTGCCTCCTTGGTCCAAATGAATCAATGTATCAAGAAAATTGATACAAGATGCATTCACATGTTGAGTAAAAGAAAGACCAGTTACCCTGGTATTTAAGTACTGAAAGAATTCATCAAAAAGCAACTGAGATCCAGTAAAGACAATGAAAATGTCATCTATGTATCGTTTATAAAACGCTACATGATTGCGAAACAACTGATGGGTATACACAAACAAAGACTCAAAATGAGTCATATATATGTTTGCGTACGGTGGGGCGACATTCGAGCCCATCGCTGTGCCTTTAATCTGAAAATAAAATTGATCCTGAAAAAGAAAATAATTTTTATGAAGAACGATGGACAAAAGATCAAGGCAAAAATCTTTCTGAACTGAGGAAAAATCACTATATTGATTCAAAAACCAAGAAACCGCTGAGATACCTAAAGAGTGATCAATACTTGTATACAGGGAATTGACATCCAAAGTGATAAGGAGTGAGCCAGGTGGGAATGGACTAAGAGTCTGTAGCTGATGTAAAAAATCCCCCGTATCACGTAAATACGAAGGAGTTTTGGAAACTAAAGGTGATAAGATACGATCCAACGTTATTGCTAAAGGTGATAGCAAAGAGTCAACAGCAGCCACTATAGGTCGTCCAGGGGGATGCCACAAATCTTTGTGTATTTTTGGCAAAGTATACAAGACTGGAGTGACAGGATTGACTTTGTTCAAATAAGTTGCCAATTTGGAATCAATAATTCCTAGACTAGAATAACGCTGGATCATATCTGAAATATCTTTCTTAATGTTTCCAGATGGATCATGTGATAATGGTAAATATGTAGATTCATCAGCTAATTGAGTTTTAATCTCAGATACATAATAGCTCTTGTCCATCACCACCAAAGATCCACCCTTATCTGCTGGTTTTATTATGATTGTGGAGTTATTCTGAAGAGACCGTAATGCTTGGGTTTCCCCAGGAGTAAGATTTTTCTTAATCCGCAACTCCCCATTTCTTACAGTATTCACAAGTTGATCCACATCCGATTTAACAAGAGAAATAAAGGTCTCAGCGGGATGGTAGGTTCTCGGAGGCATGAAGCTGCTGGGCATTGTTAAGTTAAGTTTGCTAAAGGAGAATTGAGTATCAAGCTGAGTATCTGGCACTACAGGATTCTGATCTAAGGGTCCTTGATTGAAATGAACCTTAAGTCTTACCGATCTATAAAATTTATTTAATTCCTGTTCAAGTAGAAAAGAATCAAAATGAGGAGTTGGACAAAAGGATAAACCTTTTTGTAAAACCTGGGACTCTAGGGGGGACAGGGTATAGGAGGAGATATTAAAAATGAGGTCCGTCCTACCTGTGATCTCGTTGTCATACGATCCCCCAACAGTGGATCTCCTCTGCCCCCTCCTCGTCTTCTTTGTGGAATGGCGCGACGTGGTCCTAAAAAAGGTACCTGATGTGATTCCATATCACTACCAGAACTTGCAGAGGAAGAGAAACCAGTCCTGGGCTGGAAACGTCTGCGCAGAGGAGGCTCACCGCACCGCCACCTGTATACTTGACCACGTTTATAATCCTCCTCATCACGTATAAACTTATTCCGCTTACGTTCTTGAAGAATTTTCTTGTAATCCGAAATGGTTGAGTCCATTTTGGACTTCATACTTGATAGATCGGTAGGAGAAAATGTATTTGATAACTGTCCTTCAATAGATGATATTTGATTTGAAATTGTGGCCAATTCTTTATGCAAATAATCAATTGTAAGAGTCATTAAATCATATGAACATTTGTTCAAAATATGCTCAAATGTTGTACAGAAATCCTGGTTGTCAGAAAACAATGTGGGTCGCAATGATACACGCAAACCACGTGGTATCCTTCTAACTTTATAATATTCAGCTAATGTGACAAGATGGAGCTCCAGGGCTACCTGGCGTCTCAACTCACGCTCATATTCTTTAGTCCTGGATTCTTCACTTGGAATAGACAAAAATTGACCAGAAGTAGTAACTCTTGAATGAATAGCAGATAGTTCTTCTTCATTATAAGAAAAAATATTTGAAGCCATAGTAGATATGGTACGTCAGGAGCTCAGGCTAAAAAATATACAATAACACTGAGTGAAAGTCCGGCTCACTGATTGAGGTGCTCAGGGGAAACGACACGTATAAAAATATATAGAAAACCCCGGCACACAAATGAAACTTGGAATGAACTTTTATTCAGTTTTTATTTAGTTTTTTTGTTGACGTTTCGGCAAAAAATTGCCTTTTTCAAAACTAAAGAAATAAACATATATACATATATATTAGTACCATAAATACATAGAATATTATTAATCATATCCATATAAATCATGATAACATCATATATACCTAATGAAATCCTGGAAACATGTATATCTTGTGAAGAATATCATTAGACTTGATAGGAATATTGATCTAAAATAAAGGCCCATATATTAGAAACAAAAAAAAAAAAAATTTTTTTCATATATATATATACACATATCAATATCATATACATCTCAAGATCTCCCCATTATGGGACAACAGTAAGACAAGAAACATCAAAAAAACAGATCCATATATAGCAATAAAGCATATAGATTACCTTAATTGGCATAAATGAAAAATCCTAGTGAGGATATAGGAAGCGAATGCCACAATAAAGGTAAACTGAAAAGTGGTGATGGACAAGAGCTATTATGTATCTGAGATTAAAACTCAATTAGCTGATGAATCTACATATTTACCATTATCACATGATCCATCTGGAAACATTAAGAAAGATATTTCAGATATGATCCAGCGTTATTCTAGTCTAGGAATTATTGATTCCAAATTGGCAACTTATTTGAACGAAGTCAATCCTGTCACTCCAGTCTTGTATACTTTGCCAAAAATACACAAAGATTTGTGGCATCCCCCTGGACGACCTATAGTGGCTGCTGTTGACTCTTTGCTATCACCTTTAGCAATAACGTTGGATCGTATCTTATCACCTTTAGTTTCCAAAACTCCTTCGTATTTACGTGATACGGGGGATTTTTTACATCAGCTACAGACTCTTAGTCCATTCCCACCTGGCTCACTCCTTATCACTTTGGATGTCAATTCCCTGTATACAAGTATTGATCACTCTTTAGGTATCTCAGCGGTTTCTTGGTTTTTGAATCAATATAGTGATTTTTCCTCAGTTCAGAAAGATTTTTGCCTTGATCTTTTGTCCATCGTTCTTCATAAAAATTATTTTCTTTTTCAGGATCAATTTTATTTTCAGATTAAAGGCACAGCGATGGGCTCGAATGTCGCCCCACCGTACGCAAACATATATATGACTCATTTTGAGTCTTTGTTTGTGTATACCCATCAGTTGTTTCGCAATCATGTAGCGTTTTATAAACGATACATAGATGACATTTTCATTGTCTTTACTGGATCTCAGTTGCTTTTTGATGAATTCTTTCAGTACTTAAATACCAGGGTAACTGGTCTTTCTTTTACTCAACATGTGAATGCATCTTGTATCAATTTTCTTGATACATTGATTCATTTGGACCAAGGAGGCAGAATTCTTTCTGACATGTATGTGAAACCCACAGATCGTAATAGTTTGTTACATTACACGAGTAATCATCCACGGCATTTGAAAAATTCCCTGCCAATTTCACAGCATAAAAGGGTATCACGTAATGTTACTATGGCGAATCAGCGTTCACGGAGGCATGAAGAGATGTCATTGAAATTTCTTCAGCGCGGTTATCCCGCGTCAATAGTTGAGTCCGCATTTCAGGAGAGTTTACATTCTACTCGTAAACCTAGGAGATTAGGTCCTCTAATTTCCTTTGTTAATACATTTCACCCATACCATCCTCTTATTAAGAATATTATACTTAGACATTGGCAAGTATTGCAGAGATCTTATCCGAAAATTACTGAGTTTTCAACTCCCCCATTATTTAGTTATAAACGTTCCCCTAATCTCCGTGACCTTTTGGTCAAAGCGGACATCGGATCTTCGATTCTTCGGTCTCGACAGACCTTTCTTTCGACACCCAAGAAGGGTAATTATCCGTGTCTTCATTGTCCCCATTGCTCAAATATGACTAAGGGTAGTCAATTTACACATCCCCGAACTGGGAAGGTTTTTCACATAAAAGATTTTTTCACTTGTGACACATCATTTGTTATTTATTTAATAAAGTGTCCGTGCGGTCTCGGATATGTTGGGGAGACCACCCAGCATGTCCGAGACCGCATAGGGAAACATAAATCCACCATTCGATGTGGAATGACTATGTTACCAATTCCTCATCATTTTCAACAATGTGGACACACAGTGTCCCAACTTCGTTTTCAAGTATTGGAGCATGTTTCTCCATTGAGACGAGGAGGTGACAGGGTCCGTAAATTGAAGAACAGAGAATCCTATTGGATTCATATGCTTAATACTCTTTCCCCTAATGGTTTGAATAGGGAGTATGATTATTGAGCAGGAGATATGGGGTCCGTCCTATTTTTTGGTTTATTTAAATTAAATTGTTTAGATATTAATTATTCATAACTTATGTTCGCTCTAATGTTTGGAGTAATCTTGCCAATGTTATTAGAAGTCTTCCAACCAGTAATTATATTGTTACTGTTATTCATATTTCTTTTCTTTGTTTCTTTTTAGACACGATGAGGTTTCTTCAGTTAACATGGAGCTTCTATCCGGGTCACCCCGTTTCACCGCTCCTTTTTCTGTTTCACGCATGCGCGCACTTCCGTGTTGCTTGTGTCTCATTGTGCGCTACATTTCACTGGTTCTTTTGCTACTGCGCATGCGCGTACTTCCGCATTTACCGCGCATGCGCTGGCTTGCGTGTCATCATGCGTTCCTCCTTGGATCAATCAATTAGGTAGGCCCGCCCTCACTAGGTATTTAAACCTCACTGCGGCTCTGTTTCTTTCCACTCCACCACTGATCTCCCAGGGTACAGGTAATGGTTTGGCGCTTGGTCTTTCTATGGGAATTGTCTCTCTATGTGAATTGCTTTCTGTTTTACTTGTCTGACCACTATGCCTCTACTTTTCAGTTTACCTTTATTGTGGCATTCGCTTCCTATATCCTCACTAGGATTTTTCATTTATGCCAATTAAGGTAATCTATATGCTTTATTGCTATATATGGATCTGTTTTTTTGATGTTTCTTGTCTTACTGTTGTCCCATAATGGGGAGATCTTGAGATGTATATGATATTGATATGTGTATATATATATATGAAAAAAATTTTTTTGTTTCTAATATATGGGCCTTTATTTTAGATCAATATTCCTATCAAGTCTAATGATATTCTTCACAAGATATACATGTTTCCAGGATTTCATTAGGTATATATGATGTTATCATGATTTATATGGATATGATTAATAATATTCTATGTATTTATGGTACTAATATATATGTATATATGTTTATTTCTTTAGTTTTGAAAAAGGCAATTTTTTGCCGAAACGTCAACAAAAAAACTAAATAAAAACTGAATAAAAGTTCATTCCGTAGCTGCCCCTATCCGAAAGGAATGCGACCCGAAATCCTCCGGGCGCTCCCCCACATTCCGCAAACTTTGCCGCAGAACCGCTACAAACTGGAACCTTGATAAAAAGGACCCATCCACGTGCCGCAAAAATGGGCCCGGTAAACCCCCCCTCACGGCCATGAATTGCTCCACCAAACGTACTGGGCACAACTCCTCCCCCGGGACCGCGTATAACACCACCAACCTACCCCAGCCCAGCTGATCCGTTTTCGACCGACTAATCCGGCACTCCACCTGATCACCGCCCACTCGCACATCCTCAAGCAGCAACCCGCCGCCTGTCACCCTGGACGGGCTTACCAACTCACCGATCCGGAAAGCCCCATAAAAAGCAAGACCGAAAGCTGTTGTAAACAAAACAGTCTCGTAAACCGACTCACAAATGCCGCTCAGGCCCCCCACCAACCGCCTCAACAAACCAAACGATACGGGACGCCTCTTGTCCCTCTCCCGCACACCGCGGCGGAACCCCCGCAAGGCCCGTCGAACCCGAAAATCCTGCGAAACATCTTGTTCCCCTCTCATTTTTAACCAAAACGCCACCGCCGCCACCCGATGCGCCACGGTCGACGCCGATCGCCCGGCCGAGAAATCCACACTCACCAACGCCAGTAATGCCACCAAGTAATCCACGCTTACCCCATCAAACATCCGACCCAGCAACTCCTCCCATTCAGCCCACACCTTAGCATATCGGCACCAAGTCACCTCAGTCACCGAATTCCGAATCAATTCTGAAATCACCGCCTCACCAGATTCCATAAATCCACAGGACACTCCACTCCGACTTCGTCCGCCCAAGGCAGTAGCGCCCGAAACCTGCTGAACTGAAAACGAGACAAAGCGTCAGCCACCCCATTGTCAACTCCCGGAACGTGCTTTGCCACCACCTGTACATTCAGCTGCAGACATTCCAACACTAAATGCCGCAAAAACACCACCACTGGCTCCGACTTAGCCGACAAGTTGTTAATAGCAAACACCACCGCCTGGTTATCACAATGGAAGCAAACCTTCCTCCCGGCAAAACGCGACCCCCACAGCTCCACTGCTACCACGATAGGAAATAGCTCCAACAGAGCCAAATTCCTGACCAAACCGCTCTCCCGCCACGCCGGTGGCCACCGACCCACACACCAGTGACCTCGAAACACGGCCCCAAACCCTGCCGACCCAGCCGCATCGGTGAACAGCTGTAACGCCCCGTTAGACGCCACCTTCTCCATCACCAGGGCCCGGCCATTGAAACACTGCAAAAATTGATCCCATACCAAAAGATCGTCCTTGATCGCCTTCGTGATTCGCACGAAATGTGTCGGCGACCGCACACCTGCCGTCGCCGTTGCCAAACGTCTCGCAAAAACTCTCCCCATCGGCATAATCCTGCAAGCGAAATTCAATTTCCCAAGCAAGGACTGCACCACCTTAAGCCGCACCTTCTTTGCCGCCTTCACCCCTGCCACCGCGGCCCTCAAATCACGAACCTTCTCCTCCGGCAACCTACATTCCATGGCAATAGAATCAATCTCAATCCCCAAAAAACGCATCACAGGCGCCGGGCCTTCCGTCTTATCGGAGCCAAGGGAATTCCGAAGCTGTCTGCGACTTTCTGCAACGCAAATAACAACCCCGCACAAACCATTGAACCCGCCGGCCCAACACAAAGAAAATCGTCCAAATAGTGAATAATGGACGTAAGCCCAGACACATCCTGAACCACCCACTCTACAAAGGAACTAAACGCCTCAAAATACGAACACGAAATTGAACAACCCATTGGCAAACAGCGATCAACATAATAACTGTCATCCCACCAGCAACCTAACAAATGCTGACTATCTGGATGAACCGGTAACAACCGAAACGCCGCTTCCACATCAGCCTTTGCCATCAACGCCCCCCGACCCGCAGCCCTGACCAGGTCCAACGCCTTGTCGAACGACACATAATATACCGCCGCTAACTCCGGTGCAATGCCATCATTCACCGATAACCCCTCTGGGTAAGACAAATGATGGATAAGCCGAAATTTGTTCAGCTCTTTCTTCGGCACAACCCCCAACGGCGAAACCACCAACTTCGAACACGGCGGGGCGTCATAAGGACCGCCCATTCTGCCCAAAACCACCTCCTTTCTCAGCTTCTCATCCACCACATCCGCATGATCCCGAGCAGAACGTAAATTACGGTACGGCGGGGGCGATGGACTAACAGCCGACGGGATACAGAAACCGTCAGAAAAACCAAACCATAACAACGCCGCTGCCTCGCCGTCCGGATACCTATTTAAAAAGGGGGCCATCGCTTCTACCTTCACCGGCGTCATCCCTTTTTCCAACCCTGTCACCCGCTTTTCCTTTCCCCTTTTTAAAGCACTTGGACAGGCTATGTCCTCCCCAAACAACCTGAGCATTCATGCTTAAAGCGGCATGCCGCTCCAAACCTGCACTGCCCCTCATTATATTGCCAACAGAAACCTTTTTTCTGACTTGCCGGGGACCCGGCCCCCGATCCCCCGGCACCCCCCCGAAAGGGCTGAGTCGGTGCCGACATCAGTCGCATCCATAAGGAAATATCCTTATGGTCCCATCGCATATCCGGCCGCAACGCCTTCCGCTGCCGGAATTGCTCGTCGTAACGCAGCCACGCCAGCCCGCCATAAACCCGATAAGCCTCCCCTATCGCATCCATGTAACCAAACAAGGCCGAACAATGCTCCGACTCCTTTTCCCCGACCACGCTCGCCAAAATCGCAAACGCTTGCAACCAGTTTGCAAAAGTCCGAGGAATAAGCCTATAACGGCGCTTTTCCTCCTCGTCCTTCTCCTTTTTGGAGTCGCTCGGCTTAACCCTATCCAAATTAAATTTCTCCAGGGGAAGCAGAGAAAAAATCTCCACATATTCCCCTTTCCAAATTTTTTCCCGCACCTCCTTCTTTAAATGAGCCCCCAGCGGGCCCTCAAAACAAACATAAACTTCGCTTTTAGCCCTATCATCTAGGCGCACCACCTCATCCTCCTTCTCCTTTTCTTTTTCCTTTGCCGCCTCCGCCGCACTCCCCCCTGCGCCCCCCCTTCCGCCGCGCCCGCTCCGTCCCCCCTCCCACCGCCGCTGCCCCCCGACCTGTCGTCCCCACCCACGCCGCCGCCGGCGCCTGCGCTGCCCCCCCCCCAGCCCCGGCAACCGCCGCCAACCCCTGCAACAGCCCCAACAACTGGCTCCACACTGCTACTCCGCCGGGCGCTGCCGTGTCCACAGCCGCCCTCCCGCCCCCGTCACTCCCCGCCAGCGCAGCCCCTGCCGCCCCCGCTGCCGTCTCACCCAACCGCGGCTCAGCGTCCCCCGATACCGCTGCCTCGCTGTCCTCCGTCTGCCGACCATCCGACTCTTCCGACATTACGACCTCCTCATCCTCGCCGCTGACATCTTCTTCCATCCGACATCCGGGGGGCGCCGCCGCGGCACCCCCCCACCACGGCCGCCAAACCGGGCCGCCGCGTGGGCAGTGCCGTCCCCGCTCCGTCTCTTGCCCTGGGGCGACAGCCCAGGAGACCGTCCTGTCCCCCGCGCCGGCACCCCAGGCCTTGACCTCTTGCGCCCGCGCCCACCCCCTCGCCGACTGCCAGGGGACTCAGCACGCGGACTGATGGACGCCCGGCTCTGGATCCCAGCCGTCGCCGCCTCTGGCCCTCCTGGGCCGCTGCAGGCCTCCTGCCGCTGGGTCCTCCCGCTCCCACGGGATACCGCCACATCCGGGGGCTGCACAGCGGTCCTGAGTTACCGGGCGGTCGCCGTATGGCTCACGCCGTCATCCCTGCTCACTGCCGCGCCAGGGTCAGGCACCACAGACCTCCCCCTGGCGCTGGACCTACCGCCGCCTGCAGCCCCTCGGTCCCCCCGCCGACTGCAGGCCTCCATCCCTCGCCGAGCGCGCTCCCGACCTGGAGCCGCTGCTGTCACTGGAAATCCAGCCCGGAGGCCGGGAACGGAAGTAGGCCCCGCGCTGGCCACTCCCACCTCCCGACCACCGCGGCTGGAACGCAGATTCCTCCCGCTGCTGCTGGGAGCAGCAGCCGGACTGTGCTGCTGCTCGGCCCGCTGCGGAGGGTCCCTGGAGGGGCTCTGGCATCTCCTCCTCGCCCCCCCCCGCACCCGGGGAATACCTGCGGGGGGGCCGCGACTGGCGCACACCACGGCTGGGGGAGCGAGGGGCAAGCGCCGATGGGTTAACCCCGGCAGCCCTGATGTGGGTCTGCACTGCCAGGGGCCCGTGCGCTGCAATGGCTGCCGCAATCAGGCGCTGAAGTTCCTGAAGATCAGCCATGGTGGTCCTCGTGCTGCTGATCTCTTGGCGTCCGGAAGAAGAAGAGGAGGTAACCCCCTCCTCTCCCAGACTAACCCTTTCCCTACTCCTCCTCTTCCTCCCAAGCTAAAACCACCCCTTAATGCCATATTAGGCCTGCCTACCAAACTGTCCCAATTAACCCCATCACTCCCTAACTCCCCCTTGGTCATGTCGCCCCTCCTCCCCAAGGGGGGATCCATGGCTGTCTTGGTTGTTTACAGTGTTTGTTCCCTATACATTCGTTGTTATATCATGGATCTTACATCATATTAATTGTTCAAGGTTATCTGTCTGACATTTTCCTTTAAATTGATTTAAGCAAGAATAAACATTATCTGTATGATTTCTGTGCAAGTTAAATATCACAACTAGCGACAGGTAATAATAAATAAACATAAAGCACATAAGTAGCAACAAATATATAGTATAAAAAATATTTCTGCAGATCTAAATAGATTGCATAACTGGCCCCTTAATTAGATCCGGATGATTAGTCAAAATCTGAAAGACTAGACAATTCCCTAATACTCTAATGGAAAATCTAGAAATATTCTCATATCCTGAACAATGAGAAGAAGTTTAGAGGTGTGAAACTATATGAAAAGCAACCACAAACAAGTCCAGTGGGCATAATAGGATGTAACCACATCAAAGTGTTATACAGTGGAAGGTAAAGCCGCTGATAAAGTTACACAGAAAGGACTGTAAGAGAATTTATCTTATAAGGAGCATTGTTCATGGGCTATCACTTTTTGTGGTACATCTATATGTTAATTTTTATGCTAAAATATAAAGATCCCATTAACACAGAACTTGAAAAACAAACTGTAGTATGTAAGGCTTCAGTCAGATGGCATTAGATTTTGTCATGCGAGAGAATCAGGCTGATTATGCTAGTGACTAGTGATGGGCACACCTGAATTGAAAAGCTCAGAATCTGTACCAAACACCTATTCTCCGTGCACGGACCCAAAACACATACTTCTCAGGGAAGTCTGTGTTGCTGTTTGGGTTCGGCCACTCAGAGTTTAAAAAAAACAAAAAAAACAATGGCAAAATAATGGGGATTAAAGCAGGATAGTTATACTTACCAAGTCTCCACGAAGCTGTCACACTGCTTCCTGGTCAGCTCATTAAAGCTTGTGAATATTCACTGCTTCCCCCGACCACTCTTGGTGACAACTACTGTGATTGGTTGCAGTCAGACTGCCAGCGTGCTAGCATCTGTGATTGGTTGCGTCAAAGAACCTGTCTAGGTCTCGGAAGTGGAGTGTAAAAATAACTAAATAATTGGAAAAAAATAGCATTGTACATTTGTACATGATCTTGGCTGTGTATAGAATATGAGGGACCCTTTACTGTTTTTTTAAAATTATTTAAATAAATAATTTAAAACAAATGGTATAGGTCCATCTCAATTTTGATACCCAGCCAAGTTCAAGCAGACAGCTGGGGTCTGGTATTCTCAGGCTGGGGAGGCCCATGGTTATTGTGGCATACCAAGTCTAAAAATAGTAACCTGCAGTTACCCCAAAATTGGTGCATCCATTAGATACTTTGATCCTGGCGTTTGCCCGGCTCATCCCGATTGCCCTGGTACAGTGGTAATTGGGGTAAAATAAAGGGTTAATGACAGCTGTGATTTGTCAAAATTCACAGCTGACATTAATCCCGAGGTTAGTAATGGGAAGGGGTCTATACATTACTAATTGTGTACGTAAAAAAAATACCCTAGAAACAGGGAAAGATAAAAAGAGAAAAACGCGGCACTAATCTGAGTGTAGTGAGTTTTTTACATATAAAAGTGTTGAAATAGTGGAACTCTCACCTGGTTCAGAGGTTGCAAAGCCTGGAATAATCCAAAAGGAACTGATCTACTTTCCAATAGGTTTATGGTGCAGTATGCAGCAATCGCACTGGATACTATAGAGGAGCCCTCCAGCAGGTCCACTTAGTGAAAGAAGTTCCAAAGGCAATTACCAGTCTTGCGGCGCTCCTGCTACCAATGGTGGAACATATTGGATGATTTTCGGTCATATGAGTAGACCAATATACAAATAAGTAAAGAGATATTTTATTTTATTTTATTTGTACATTAAAATATGGTTAAATATACAACGCGTTTTGTCTCGGATGTTTTATCTTTCAGCCTTCTTCAGGTATGATTGAGAGAAAAAAGATGTACATCTAGTCATATGACCGAAAATCATCCAATATGTTCCAGCATTGGTAGCAGGAGCACCGCAAGACTGGTAATTGCCTCTGGAACTTATTGTGTAAGTAAAAATAATTAAACAAAAAACAGAGAAAAATCCTTTATTTATTAAAAAAAAACACCCACTTTCTCCAATTTAGTAACTCCCAAAACACTTGTGCAGGTCCAACATAAGCCACCGATACGACAATCCCATAACGATCCCAGCTCTGCTACATCCTAAGGTCGTAGTGAAAGGACACATTAGAAAACATGACTGAGCACTGCAGCGTCAGGAACACACTGATGGAACCGCACCTGTGAGCAGTGAAGTCAATGAGTTCATCTGTGGTCACAGCTGGTGGTTCTCCTTGTACCCCAGCTGTGACCTTAGTTGAAGCCTTTGAACTTAATGCCAGATTACCGGATTAGGCTATTTGCACACATTGATTATTTGGTTGCAGACATTTCTGCACTAAATCTACATCTCCTGGCACAAAAATGCACCGAAATGGCATTAAAAACGCATGCAGTTTTGGTGCGTTTTATTGCCATGAGATGCAGTTTGGTGCAGAAATGTTTGCAACCGAATAGACAACGTGTGCACATAGCCTAATCCTGTAATCTGGCATTGCGTTCAATGACTTCACCTGACACTGAGTTCGATGTCACTGAGTTCGATGAGTTCACCTCCGGTCACTTCACCTGAGGTCACAGTACCATGGAAACCCTAGCTGTGACCTCAGGTGAAGTAATTGAACTCAATGCCGAATTACGAGATTAGGTTATATGCGCAATATTTGAAACACACACACAATCCGCATAAAAAACCTGTGCAGTTTTGGTGCATTTTTTTGCCAGGAGATGCAGATTTGGTGCAGAAATATCTGCAACCAAATACTCAATGTGTGCACATCGCCTAATTTGGTAATCCGCATTGAGTTCAATTAATTCACCTGAGGTGAGGTCACTGAGAGTTCATCACAGGTCAGTTCACCCATGGGAACCACCAGCTGTGTCCTCAGGGGATCCCACTGACGTCACTGCTCTCACAGCTGTGGCTCCATCAATGAGTCGCTGATGGAGCAGTGATTAGTTGCATTTTCTAATGTAACCACACACTGCAACCTCAGGATATAGCAGAGCCGGTATTGTCGTGGGGCCTCGTGTGGATTATGTCGGATCTACAGGGGTGTTTTGGTGGTTAATAAATTAGAGAAAAAGGGAGTTTGTTTGTTTTAAACAAGGGATTTTTCTCTGTGTTTTGTGTTTATTTGTTTTTACTTACACAATTAGTGATGGGGGGGTCTCATAGACCCCTCCCCACTACTATTCTTGGTTTGATAACAGCTGTTATATTACCACAATTGCTAACACTCCAATGCAATCAGGATTAGAGTTGAGCGCGGTTCGCGGTTCGTGGTTCTCCAGTTCGCGGCTCGAGTGATTTTGGGGGCTGTTCTAGATCGAACTAGAACTCGAGCTTTTTTGCAAAAGCTCGATAGTTCTAGATACGTTCGAGAACGGTTCTAGCAGCAAAAAACCCAGCTAATTCCTAGCTGGCTTTCCGCTGTAATAGTGTAAGTCACTCTGTGACTCACACTATTATGACATTTCAGTGTATAGTGTGCGGGAACAGCGCGTTCAGATCACTGCTGTATGGATAATGGCGATCGCCATTTTTTTTTTCCTTGTCTTCCTTCCCTAAGCGCACGCATGTACTGGGGAGGGCCAGCATGTCAGCCAATCCCAGACACACACACAGCTAAGTGGACTTTTAGCCAGAGAAGCAACGGCATGTGTGATAGGATGTCCATGTCACATGTCCCTGCATTATAAAAACGGACATTTTCCTCCAGCACGCCATTATCTGCCTTCTGAGTCCTTGGTGTCAGACATCACTGGCGCAGCTCCTATCGCCGATACAGCTGTATACGCTCCATACACAGCGCTGGACAGCTTAGGGAGAGCACTTTCTATCAGTCCTTTTAAGGGCTCATACCGGCAGGGTCAGAGCCATAGGTGACAGGTCCTGAAAACAGAGTTTAACAGCTACACAAGATGACAGCGTCTGTGTAGCTAAGGTCAGGGATTTCCTCGCTGCATTTCCCCATTAGGAGGGATAGAAAGGCAGGCTTCCTTTCCTCTACCCAGAGACCCACAACCCTGCCACTGTACCCTCCTGCCCTTTGCACACTCCAACTCATTGTTACTAAGCCATTATACTAGCAAACACTGAGTGAACCTAGTGGCATCCTAAACGTGGCTATTGGACTTCTGTATAGTCCCACTAGTGCAAAGATATTTGCAGCACGTCTGCCTGCATTGCACACTCAAACTCATTGTTACTAAGCCATTATACTAGCAAACACTGAGTGAACTTAGTGGCATCCTAAACGTGGCTATTGGACTTCTGTATAGTCCCACTAGTGCAAAGATATTTGCAGCACGTCTGCCTGCATTGCACACTCAAACTCATTGTAGCTAAGCCATTATACTAGCAAACACTGAGGAAACTTAGTGGCATCCTAAATGTGGCTATTGGACTTCTGTATAGTCCCACTAGTGCAAAGATATTTGCAGCACGTCTGCCTGCATTGCATACTCAAACTCATTGTTACTAAGCCATTATACTAGCAAACACCGAGTGAACTTAGTGGCATCCTAAACGTGGCTATTGGACTTCTGTATAGTCCCAGTAGTGCACAGATATTTGCAGCACGTCTGCCTGCATTGCACACTCAAACTCATTGTTACTTAATAAGTTGTTCATGGCAGTAATGCAGATTCCATTTTTCACATTTTCACTCTTGCATATAGCTATTGGATTTTTCAAGTCAGTATTCACACAGCAGTTTCTGCTATTTCATGTATTCCCCTTACATAGTCACTGGTGTGCATACCTTATCTCCCCATAGTGATGTTTTTTTAGGTTTTTGCACCCAGTTCAGACTTAGAATGGTGTTCCAAACGTTATTCGTTATTGTTAGTAGTTTTTGGTTTGTGAACCCTCCCCAACCACACCTATTGCCAATCCATATCATACGCATAAATAGCCTGGGTTTCAGCTTCCCATACACGGTAAGTTTTTTTAACTGCATGAGGACACACACAAGCTAGGGACCCCAACGTAGAGAAATACTTTGGCGTAGTGTTGGGGCTCTATTGCATTGATCAATTCAGTAGCTAAATTTCTCTTGATTCATATGTTCATGGCAGTAATGCAGATTCCATTTTTCACATTTTCACTCTTACATATAGCTATTGGATTTTTCAAGTCAGTATTCACACAGCAGTTTCTGCTATTTCATGTATTCCCCTTACATTATACTAGCAAACACTGAGTGAACCTAGTGGCATCCTAAACGTGGCTATTGGACTGCTGTATAGTCCCACTAGTGCAAAGATATTTGCAGCACGTCTGCCTGCATTGCACACTCAAACTCATTGTTACTAAGCCATTATACTAGCAAACACTGAGTGTACTTAGTGGCATCCTAAACGTGGCTATTGGACTTCTGTATAGTCCCACTAGTGCAAAGATATTTGCAGCACGTCTGCCTGCATTGCACACTCAAACTCATTGTTACTAAGCCATTATACTAGCAAACACTGAGTGAACTTAGTGGCATCCTAAACGTGGCTATTGGACTTCTGTATAGTCCCACTAGTGCAAAGATTTTTTCAGCACGTCTGCCTGCATTGCACACTCAAACTCATTGTTACTAAGCCATTATACTAGCAAACACTGAGTGTACTTAGTGGCATCCTAAACGTGGCTATTGGACTTCTGTATAGTCCCACTAGTGCAAAGATATTTGCAGCACGTCTGCCTGCATTGCACACTCAAACTCATTGTTACTAAGCCATTATACTAGCAAACACTGAGTGAACTTAGTGGCATCCTAAACGTGGCTATTGGACTTCTGTATAGTCCCAGTAGTGCACAGATATTTGCAGCACCTCTGCCTGCATTGCACACTCAAACTCATTGTTACTTACTAAGACATTATAATACCAAAAATTGAGTAAACTTAGTGGCATACAAGAAGTGGCTGTTGTACTCCATTATTGTCCCACTGGTGCCAAGCTATTTCTAGCACCTGTGCAGGACACCCTCCTGCTCTGTTTTTAATAAGCCATAATGATAGCAAAAAATACTGCCATTTAGTGGCATCATAGAACTGGATGTTGTATTCCATTATTGTCCCACTGGTGCCAAGCTATTTCTAGCACCTGTGCAGGACACCCTCATGCACATTTTGCTACGCTAATGTTATAGCAAACTCAGGGAATTCATTGCTGCATTTGATAATTCGGAGGGATAGAAAGTGAGGCTTCCTTTAGCTTTTCCTTCTGTTCATAGACAGCATCTCCAAGTCCACACCCGAAGAGCAATTTCTCCTCCACGTGTAAGTGTGGAGAGGCAGCTAGTGCGCATGCGTGTGCCGATTTACCCCAGCTGCAGCCTAACTACAGTGTTTCGCCTAGTGAGTATGCTCAGCCTGACTGTGCCATTGCTGACGCTAAGTCTTCATTTCGGGATACAGCGCATGCTCCCACACTTAGTGCGAAAAGCCTCTTTGCACAGGTGCTTGCATTCCGTGCCGGGTCTAAGTCCTGTTTTGTGCTGAGACACCATGCTAAAGCTGATAGTCTTTTTTCAGAGACTCTATTTCATGCAACTGACCATGCTCAGGCACTTACTGCATCAGAAACTAGGTCCGGTAATGAACTCTTTGGCCCTGCCCCTGATGTGGGGGGGCCATATAGACCACAGGGCATCAGGTGTCCTGACGATGTGGCCAGGCCACTCCCAAATGGCTTGCATAGGCCCGCCCCTATGACTTGTCACCTCATTATTGATGGTCAGACGATGACTGGTGAGGTGTTTGTGTCATGGCAGCCATGAGGTCATTATTGAAGTTGCGGTTCCAAATAGGATGCTAGTTATGCCACTCATGACGTGTCACTCTGCTTTTGTCTCCAGGAGGTGTATTGTGGTCCACCCTGGTTTGGGGCGGACCCAGGTTATAAAACGGGCTGGAGCCAACAAGGAGGTGCGCAGTCTTCTATTATGCTCCGAAACAGCACACCTCCATGTGTTGAACCCATTGCGGCTTTAGGCCAGAGGTAGGCAGGGATAGGGTGTCGATGCAGGCCGCCACCACAGTTGGTAACGCAGAACGGTTAAGACCAGCTCCTGTCCTACAAGTCCTGCTTGTGCAGCCCAGTGGCATTAACAGGCCTGCTGCTGCTGATGCGCCTGCTGTCCACAGGTGTGGCCCCAATGCACACGGTCAGCGTACTGAATGGCCCCTGTGATGTTAACAGGGAGTTCCTGGGCTGGGTGGGCATGTGGATCCTGTGACGCTAACAGGGCTCCCAGTCTCCAGATCCGAATGGCGTTTAACTCGGTTCAGGCTACTATTAGTTTCATAGCCACACAGCTCTGTATCCTCCACCAAACCTTCCAGTTGCCAACCTCTCCTTTTCCATCTGGGAGCACGGTGGACACTGACTGCTGATGGGGATATATACCTTTCTCTTTCTTTTCTTATTAATTTTCGTTATATAGCGGTAACATAGTATATACCACCTTATCCAAATCTGCCAGTCCCACCGTAACAGATGGTGTTTCTTCATCAAATGTTACTTTTGCTTAACCATCAAACCCACGGACAAAAACTTTTTTCCCCTTTCCAACACACCTGTTCCCCTTTCCACCAGCATTTGTCCTTTTTCAACTCATTTGGTATATGACCAAAAGTGCAACTCTGCAGGGACACCGTACTCAATGCTATCTCAGCCCAGCAGCCAGCCCTCGGTCCCTCAGATGTGGACAAGTAAAAGCCCATTTCCTCCTATCCATGACAAAGCATTGAGATTCACTCTGTGCAGCACTGGTGTTTACTGGAAAAGCAGATCTAAGAATCCGTACCACCTTCTGCAGATACTCCTGTATACGTGCGTCCCTTTCTATGGCTGGAATTATTTCGCCAAATTTTGTCTTGTACCGGGGATCTAACAGTGTGGCAACCCAGTAGTTAGCATTACTTCGAATTCGTACAATCCGAGGGTCATGTTGTAGGTAGTGCAGCAAGAAGGCGCTCATGTGTCTTGTGCATCCAGGAGGACCAAGTCCTTGGTTTGTTGGTGGCAGAGAGGTGAGAATCGTGCCTCCTTCCTCTGCCCTCTCCCTCCAAACTCGCACAACCGAAATGTGAGCAAGCTCTCACTCATCTGCTGAGTCTTCCATGCCCATCGCAAGTTCGTCCTCCATTTCTTCATGGGCTCCTGCACCTTCCTGCGTGTCGGAACATCGCATTTCCAGCGTTTAACCGCCAGACCCTAAGACTTCAGGAGCGATGAAAGTTGTTGAGCTGCTGGGTGCGAAGGATGAAAGTGAGCACATAGCAGCATGCCCGCTGCACAAGGCCATGTAGGCCGGGATGGTATTTTAAAAATTGCTGGAGAATCAGATTCAACACGTGAGCCATACAAGGCACGTGTGTCACATTGCCCTGACGAAGGGCCGCAGACAGGTTTGCATCATTGCCGCACACGGCTGTTAAGTCACCAACGTAGTCCACTCAATCAATTTGTACTCCGGTCGCCAGGTGACAACGTGTTCCTTTCGTGCATAGTGCTGATGATGGGAAAGGAGTCGATGCCTGCGGCGCAGGTGGACGCAGGTTATGGTCACCCACTGGGTTGTGTTACCTTGACAGATACAGAACCACAGGCTGAATGTAGGTGGTGGGTGTCTCACAGATGAAGTACCATCATTCAGCTACAACCAATGGGAAGACACCACACCCTTTTTTAGGCCCCTCCTGTCTGCAGACCACTGCCAGACAAAGCTATGAACCTTTTGTTACTGTTACCCCCAGTTCAGTTTTATGAGTTTGTGTGCTTGTTACCTGACTACTTTTCCTGCTTGCTGTTTATGTACCTCGTTGGCCGATCCGCATTTCACCTCTGCTTGTTTTCTGATTACGTCCTGGCCATCCCATTCTGTTCCTCTTCCTCAATTAATGTTTTTGACCCTGCATAACTACTATTCTCTGGAACTGCAGCCTTCCACAGGTATTGATCAACTTGGGCCCTGTGTAATTCCAAATCACTGTATAGGGGTTAAAGGGTTTCAGGGTTCTGGGTGTCCAGCTTGGTGAGTGGCTTGCCTCTAGCCTATCCTTTACAGCCCATCTGAGTGTGTCGATCCAGGCAGGCGTTACACCGTGCCCTCTGCAGAAGGCCATGTAGGCCGGGATAGTGTTTTAAAAATTGCTGGACAACCAGGTTCAACACGTGAGCCATACAAGGCACGTGTGTCACAATGCCCTGAAGAAGGGTCGCAGACTGGTTTGCATCATTGTCGCACCCGACCTTCACTGACTGCTGGTTGAGTGTAGACAACCATTGATGAAACTCGGTCTCACTCTCCAGAGCTAACCGTCCACAATTCCTCAGTGGTGTCTCACATTTCCCCTACATTTCAAAGTAAACATTTGACCGCCTGATGGCCTTGAGCTCTGTTGCCAGCATAGTAAGGAGGTGTGTGGGATTCCTTGGGCACAGTTACAACGCGGGTGGCCTGACCACACAGGGTTTGGGCCGAGGTGGAGGACCCACACGAGGTTGAGGAGGCAGAAGCAGTGGAGGAACTTGTACATACAGATGAAGGATTGACACACAAGTCGTGTGGACGGCAAGACTTGTACAGCAAACCCTTCTCCATCTCTCACCATAGTTACCCAGTGCCCAGTCAGCAACATGTAACTCTCCTGTCCATGCTTACTGGTCCAAGTATCTGTGGTGAAATGCACCAGGTCACACACAGAGCTTCTCAAGGAATCGGTGAGGTTGTGTGCGACCTGCTGTGGTAGCGCGGGCACGCCTTTCTTGGAGAAGGAGTGACGACTGGCCATCGGCTCTTGGGGCACTGCAATGGGCATAAGGTCTCTAAAATCCTCGATCTCAAAAGGGTGTAAAGGCAGCCTTTCTCTTGCCAACAAGTTGCAGATGATGAAACTCAACCTTTTAGGCATGTCATGCCCTTCAAAAATCATGTAAAACACAGCGAGGGGACTCCAACCACAGTCTCCCTCGTTGCCACTAATTGGGCCACACACACCCCACTTGACTGGCATCACTTGACCCCCCTATTCAAAATGAAAAAGATGCTTTGCATGAAGCACTCTCAAAAAAACGTGTGCCTTTCGCCTCCCCTGGCTGACCCAGGGGAAGAAAAGTCCTCTGAGAGCCATGACTTGTTCATCTTGGTTCTTTTAGAAACACAGCGAGGGGACTCCAACCACAGTCTCCCTTGTTGCCACTAATTGGGCCACACACACCCCACTTGACTGGCATCACTTGACCCCCCTATTCAAAATGAAAAAGATGCTTTGCATGAAGCACTCTCAAAAATACGCGTGCCTTTCCCGTCCCCTGGATTACCCAGGGGAAGAAAAGTCCTCTGAGAGCCATGACTTGTTCATCTTGGTTCTTTTAGAAACACAGCGAGGGGACTCCAACCACAGTCTCCCTCATTGCCACTAATTGGGCCACACACACCCCACTTGACTGGCATCACTTGACCCCCCTTTTCAAAATGAAAAAGATGCTTTGAATGAAGCACTCTCAAAAATACGCGTGCCTTTCCCGTCCCCTGGCTGACCCAGGGGAACAAAAGTCCTCTGAGAGCCATGTCCACATTGTCAGTGGACAGACACGTGTGCTTATCTGCCAGCAGACCCCCAGCAGCACTGAAGACAGGTTCTGAGAGAACGCTGGCTGCAGGACACGACAAGATCCCCAAGGCGTGCGTGGCAAGCTCAGGCAATTTATCCAGATTGGAAGCCTAAAATGAGCAGGGCTCAAGTTGCACAGTAATGGCATCGATGTTTCCTTGCATATACTCATATATTTGTGTCTCCTCCTCTTTTTCCTTGTCCAGCTCTTTTGTTTTCGCATGAGTATATGTCCTTGTCACTTTCCCATGTGTTTGTGTTGTGTTGTGAGTTGTTTATCACCTTTTGGACACCTTTGAGGGTGTTTTTTTAGGTGTTTTTATGTGTTTGTGATTGCCTGCCATTGTTTCCTATGCAGTTCGAGTTCGGTTCGTCGAACGTTCGACGAACCGAACTCGAACGGGAGCTCCGTTCGGCGAACCGACCTCAAGCCGAACCGCGACCGGTTTGCTCATCTCTAATCAGGATGAACCGAGTAATAGTCAGTATCACTGCATCTAGTGTGTGTGTCAATTCTGGGGCGGCTGCGGGCTGCTATTTTTAGACTGGGGAGGGCCCAAAAACCATGAGCCTCCCAAGCCTGAGATTACCAGCCCCCAGTTGTCTGCTTTATCTTGGCTGAGTATGAAAATTGGGTGGTGGGGGGGCCTCATGCCATTTTTCAAAATTATTTATTTCAATAATTAAAAAAACGACATGGGGTCCCTCATATATTGATACACAACCATAGCTGGGGGATGCAGTGAATACTCATGAGATCTAATGAGCGGACCCGGAAGCAATGTGACAGCTGGGTTGAGATTCGGTAAGTTTAATTGTCCTGCTCTAATCCCCATTTTGCGTACTTTTACAGCCCGCTAGCCCTTACTACCACCATTTTATAACATTTAAGTTCAGGTCCCTTAGACTTATATGGGCTTTGGCATCCGGAGTCCATTTTTTTTTTAAGTCTGACCAGACCCATCGAACCTGAACATACGAGGGTTTGCCTATCTCTACTAGTGACAGATCAAACTGTAATCAAACACTTTCAGAAGTAGAATAAAAGTTCTCCATCTTCTCTAGTATTTGAGTGCTTGGATATCGAACTGCACTTCGATGATATCTGAGTGCATTCCAATGATTTCCATACACCCATAGAATTTTATGGGTGCACGTCATCCGAGTTGTGCTGCCACTAGCAGCATACTGCATTTTTTTTCTGATGCTGAATTGGCAGAACTAGTATAACATTGGAGTGAGTGCTACCTGACAAAATATCAGAGAGCACTTGGCTGAGTTATAAGGAGCCTAAGACTTACAAATTTCAGGGCTTTACACTTTCTAAAATGTGCAGTTCATGATTCCTGCGCAGACTGTGTGGGATACACAGTAGAGGGCCTCCATGCAGAAATAGTATATGCACCCCTTGCTGTTTTATAAAGAATGATGGGCTCATTTATGAAGCTTGGTCATAGAAAGAAATGGGGGCTCAGCTGAGTGCTCCTGTGTATGGGGGACTTGGGACAGATATCTGTCATCTGTATGATCTGACAGCTATTTAGTGAGTATGAGAGGTATATCACACCAATAATTCACTTACTAATGGTAATGATCAAACTCATGGCGCTAGGGTAATTCAAGTTCTATGAAATTAGGCCGAGGCTGTTTATGGTATGTGCCTAAGATTTGAGACCTAGACTGATGTGAGTGAAGAAAATCTTAAGAATGCGGTGGAATATGTGTGTTCTATAAGGCACAGAAAAAAATTATGAGTTTTTTTACATTTCTGGTCGCAATCACATATATAGAGAGAAACTGGGACATTTCTGAGAGGTATGACACTGCAATAGTGCTGATTTACTAGTGATTTACTATTGATCACTGTTCTCTGTTCACATCAATATAAGCTTACGTTGCAGTAATCTGACTACACTTTAGGCCTCCTTCACACATCTGTGTCTCCAGTACATGTGATGTTCGTTTTCACACATACCAGAGACACGGAAACACCTAGATCCATTAAAATCAATGTGCTTGTGTAACACCCCGGGGTCGAGGGGTTTTCACCCGACACATCGTTGGGCCGGAGGTGCAGGTCCTCTGCGCCATCATGGGCTGGCCTGACCCGGTTTCGTGACCTCGACATGTACAGGAAGGAGGGATGGCGGTGTATGAGAGGAAGGATGGAGAATAGGGGTGGTAGTGACGGTGAGGAAAGTCTTTTTAGATCATGACGCTACTTTTGGTTAGCGGCGTTAAGCACTTGGGGATCCCGGTGTCAGTAAAGTGTCCCATTATGTATGCTGATAGCACGGTTCCAATGTGGGGCTGGTCGAGAACCGCAGCACCAGATCCTATATGTTGTTTGGCTGCAGACTCGGTGAGACAAGTCTGGTGACTTTTCTAGCCGTTCCCGCGACCCTTGCAGAGTTGGTAGACAACGTAAAGTATATCTGCCCTAGGGTTCTGCACCATGACAGCGCCGGTCCTGTGGAAGTAGCCGATTCTCCAAAGCGACCGTGTGGAACGCCTTGGCCCACAGAGCTGCCCACGGAACGTCCACTCTGCTCTGTGTCTGTAGCTGTTCTCCCTTTGTTGTAGTTGTGTTGTGTGTTCCAAGCTGTTGCCCTCAGCTGCTGCCACCTGCCGATTCACTACTCTCACTAGGTCAACCTGCTCTTCCCACGGCGTGCTCCTGACTCCCCCTGGTGGTTGCTTCTCCCTGACCCTGAGTCCCTGGTTCCAGTGGATCGGAGAGCTCCTGGTGCAGTAGCGTCCTGTAAACCCAACCGCTGTAGTGACCCCCTACTGTGATCCAACCCTGGCCCGGTCCCCATTGGGGAGGGCAACCTACTGTGACTGTGTGTGTATGTTGGTGGAACCGGCATCGACCTTCCCTGGACCCAGGATAAGTACTACACCCTAATGGAGGTGCAGTCCCCTGTGGTGCCTGAAGCCTCAGGGGCGCCACACTTGCGCACACGTCCATGTTTTGATACGGACCGTGTGTTTGTGTGGACCACATGCATATCAATATGCTCCATACGGCAACATATCTGTGTTCTGGTGGCAGCACGGATGTCACATGAACTGCACACTGATGTGATCTGTGTGACATCAGTGTGATACATACCGGAGGAAACAAGTCAATGAGAAATAAATTTATATTTATACTTACCTCTCTCCGGCACTGCTGTTGCTTCCGGGTTCTCTCATTATGCTCATGAATATTCACTACACTGACTGCGGAAGTGTGACAGCAGTGCCAGAGACCGAAGCACCAGAGTGCTGACTCAAAGAATCTGACTCAATTTTTGAATGAAATGAAAATATGGGGGAAAAAACAATGAAATAACCTAAAATATATAAAAAAAAGTATTGTGTTATATACTGTATGTAGTTACAAGTTTCTAGTGATAAACCCATACCTCCCAACCGTCCCGGATAGAGCGGGACAGTCCCTCTTTTGAGCCTTTGCTCCTGAGTCCCGGCCATGAGCTATCTATCCCGTGGCTCCACCCACCCACTGTAGCCCCGCCTCGCTGTTTCTCCCTTCAATCCAGTGACCAGAGCTTGCGCGCACTACATGAAACTCCTGTACTGCTGATAAGGTATGAATCACCCCCGCCACCAGAGCTGACATCCCCAGCCCCGGAGCCTGTGCACTTCTCTGCAGCTGTTTTCTCTGACTCCCCGTGTGTTTGCTTCTCACTGCTGCAGACACACAGGAAATCAGGAAGCTGAGGAGAAGACCGTGCAATCAGCACTTGTTTCCTCTCCTGCAGCAATGACCAGTAATATGCAGAGTTAGCATCTGCCGAGGCTTCTATTAGCTTACCGATCACATGGTCTCCTGCCTGAAGAGCTGCTGGGTCCTAGCTGCCCAACAGGTTCAACTCTGCTTTATGCTGGCTGCCCTACCAGTTAAAGGGAACCTGTCAGGTGCAATATGCACTCAGAGCCAGGAGCAGTTCTGGGTGGATATTTCTAATCCTTGCCTAACCGTCCCTGTATACACTAGCATAGATAAAGATCTTTAGAAAAAGTATTTTTAAATATCTTATATCTTATGCTAATGAGCGAGGGGACTAGTCCCAAGGGCGTTACTTTGCTTCGCTAGTCAGCTCACATAGCATGTTAGCATGTTATTACACCCCTGTATGAGTACTAACATGCTATGTGAGCCGCATAGCCAAAGCAAAGTAACGCCCTTGGGACTAGTCCCCACACTCATTAGCATAAGATATAAGATCTTTAAAAATACTTTTTCTAAAGACCTCTTTATCTATGCGAGTGTATATAGGGACGGTTAGGCAGGGATCAGCAATATGCACCCAGAACTGCTCCTGGCTCTGAGTGAATATTGCACCTGTCAGGTTCCCTTTAAAAGGAAGATTTGGTGACTATAAGCTCCAGCCACCACCAGTGGGCTCTTATATACAGCATTCTAACATGCTGTATATAAGAGCCCAGGCTGTTGTGTACAAAGTAAAAAATCACTTTGTAATACTCACCTAAGGGACAGTGCAGTGCAGACTGGTCGGATGGGTGACAGGTTCCCTTTAATCTCTGTTGGACGGGCTGCCCAACTGGTTTGACTCTGCTGGATCTTGCCTGCCCAATCGGTTCTTCTCTGCTGGATTCTGGCTGGCCAACCGCTTCGGCTCTGTTGCGTCCTGGCTGCCCAACCGCTTCGGCTCTGATGCGTCCTGCCTGCCTAACCTCTTTGGCTCTGCTGTGTCCTGACTGCCCAACTGCTTCAGGTCTGTTGCATCCTGGCTGCCCAACTGCTTTGACTCTGTTGCATACTGGCTGCCTAACCGCTTCGGCTCTGCTGCGTCCTGGCTGCCCAACCGCTTTGGCTCTGCTGCGTCCTGGCTGCCCAACTGGTTTAGCTCTGCTGCGTCCTGGCTGTCCAACTGGTTAAGCTCTGCTGCGTCCAGGCTGCCCAACCGGTTTAGCTCTGCTGCGTCCAGGCTGCCCAATGTGTTTAGTTCTGCTGCGTCCAGGCTGCCCAACCGTTTAGCTCTGCTGGATCCTGGCTGCCCAACCAGTTCTGCTCTGCTGGATCCTGGCTGCCCAACCAGTTCTGCTCTACTCCATACTGGCTGCCCAACCACTTCCTCTCTGCTCCTTACTGGCTGCCCAACCAGTTCAGTTCTGCTTAGTCCTGGCTCCCCAACCAGTTCAGCTCTGCTCTCTCCTGGGTGCCCAACCAGTTCAGCTCTGCTGGGTCTGCCTTATTAAAGTCAATAGTCACTTCACAGGTTGTGCTAAAATCCTATTTTTTTAGGGCTTCACACAGAAGGCCCTGACGGAGCAATTGATGTTTGGCGAAAACACAACGTGAACATAGCCTTAAAGTGACAGGTATTATCTCCCCAATAATAGCACAAATAATAATGTGACGTTGGTTAATTGGGGTTATCAGCCCATGACTTTTGGATTTTTTTTCTTAAGGGGCTAAGAATTCACAGACAAGTAGTTGTCATCTACCTGCCTGTTCTGCGCAGCGCTGATGTGTGCCGACTCAGAGTGATCACAGACCATTCCTGGTGGTGATTCTGCAGCTTCATTTGACCTCACTGTGGAGAGGTGATGGTAACGCTTCCCATGATTACAGCAGAAAAATAAACAATAAGTCTTCTCTAATTGCTTCTATTAACCCCTTCACCCCGGGAGATTTTTCATTTTTTCCTCTCCTTCTTCCAAGAGCCGTACTTTTCTATTTTTCCATCAATTTTGCCATATGGGGGCTTGTTTTTTGCGAGACGAGTTGTTCTTTTGCATGAAACCATTAGTTTTACCATATAGTCTACTGGAAAACGGCAAAAAAAAATCCAAATGCGGTGAAATCGCAAAAAAAAGTGTTGTTTTTGGGATATCTTATTCACCGTGTTAAATATATGGTGAGGCTGACAAGTCAGTAGGACGCCTCAGGTCAGTATGAGTTCATAGATAACAAACTTATACTTTTACTTTTATCTAAGGGGTTAAAAAAAAATAAGAAGTTTGTCCCTCAAAAAATTGGTCTTTTTGCGCTATTTTCCAAGACCCATAGCGTTCTCATTTTTCAGGATCTGGGGCTCAGTGATGGCTTATTTTTTGCATCTTAAGCTAGCGTTTTTAGGGATACAATTTTTGCGCACATGCTAAGTTTTGATCGCCTGTTATTGCATTTTAAATAATTTTTGCGGCAACCAAAAACCATAATTTTGGAGTATGGAATTTTTTTCTCACCACACCACGTACCGATCAGATTATTTGATTTTATATTTTGATCGGCCATTTCTGAACACGGCGATACCAAATATGTGTATATTTTTTAAACAGTTTTATTTTCAGTGGGGCGAATGGGTCTGATTTGAACATTTAGGTTTTTTATTCTTTCATATGTTTAAAAACTTTTTTTTTACTTTTTTTATTTATTTTATTAGTCCCACTAGGGAACTATAAGGATCAGAAGTCTAATCATGCTTCTTTCCTGTCAGTGCCAGCGCTCTGTCAGGTCTCACAGGAAATACGTCATGGTAGCAACAGGAGTCATCACACGACTCCGAGCTACCATGGCAACCATCATGTCCCAGTGATTGCGTCACAGGGCTCCGATGGCTTTGGGGAATGGCGTGGCCATTTAAATCACGTTGTCACATTTTGACAGCATGATCTAAGTGAAAAGCAGGCACGGGTGGATCGCAGATCCACCTGCGCCTGTTAGCCCCATATTTCTGTTGTTCAAATCAGAAGATGTGTGGGGGGTCACAACCGATTCACCGCAGCAGCCGGTGGTAATTACCTCGACATTACCAAGGACAAACTGGGGTCGTAAAGGGATTAACCAAAAGCACAATGTTATTAAAGATAATTTATCTAATAGAGTAGACCTTACAGTATATGTAATGTGCAGCTTTTACATAGTGTAGATTAAGGTGTCAGATCTGCTTTAAAATAAAATTTTGTAGTTTTAAAATATTCTAATTTAAAATAAATACTACCAAGTTTACATTAAGAATTTTTTTTATATTTTTTCTGTTTATAATTATTGTTTATAAAACAATGTGATCGGCAGTGCTGAATGGGTGTGGATGGGGAGTGGTTATGGGTGTGACTAGTTGTGAAATGGGTGTGGTTAGGGGCATGGACTAAAATCTCTGCGGCGCACGTTGCGCGCCGCACAGTTTGTCCCTCTTTCCTTTCTTTGAAAGTTGGGAGGTATGGTAAACCTGCACATGAATTGTGCACATTAATGAACAATGGCGAAGTCCCATCCACTTTTTGGCACACTGCATGATTTCCATATGTTTTTTGTATTTACTCCAGAAAACTGGTACCAATATATTAATAAATTGTCCTTCTAAGAAGCAGTAATTTATTCTTTTCTTCAGTATACAATCTACCTCTGGACTTGGCTTTAAGGCATGTAAAAACTGTTAAGGCCACAGATTGCATTTGTGATACAATTTTGGTTGCTGAATTCAGAATGTACAAAAAAAGTCACAGTCAGAGTAAAAAACTGTTACAGATTTGTGTTTTTTTTTAATGCTTGTTTTGCATTTAGAAACAATAAGACCAAAGAAAATGAGGATTTTATAACTGTTTTTCTCATTCGGTTCTTTTATGGATCATAGCAGAAATCAATATATTATTTCTGTTTTGCTCCAAATGATAAATTTCCTATTGATTGGTGGAACTGATCTCAATAGTACACACTCTTTACTGGCAGCAGGCAGACAGCTATGATGTTACATTATCTATAGCACTAATTTTAGTCTTGTCATATTATTTGCAAATCTGACATTATTCCTAGAATTTTTGTCTGATTCCTCCAATACATTGCTGAAGACAGAGCTCATACAATAACAATACTGCCCAAATTAGTTCCACATACATAAAGGCCCAAAAGTTGTGCTAACCATGGAGTGTAATAACGCAGTGTCCCCCTATAACAGTGCCAGCCAAAGAGCAAAGTAATATTGACAATATTAGGATGAGTTCACGTCCTGTAATCATATTAGAATGGATCCGTTGGCAAAATTATGTCGGATGTTTTTTTTAACATGGGAGTCTATGGAGAACAGATCTATTAATGGATTGCTATTTATCTTCCATTGAAAACAGATACTGTAAGAAAAAAACGTATCCGCTACAAATGCAAGAAAAATGGATGGCTAAATAGCAATCCATTAACAGATCCATTTTCCATGGGCTCCAATGTTAAAAAAAACCTCATCCAACAGACATCAGTTATTCAACAACGGACAAAAAAGTTGTGTTTGCAGAAGTGTTTTCCCAACGGATCTGGGCAGGATTTTTTCTAACGGATGATTACCGAACATAGAATCATAGAATGGTAGAGTTGGAAGGGACCTCAAGGGCCATCGGGCCCAACCCTCTGCGAGTGCCGGGTTTCCTAATTCACCCCAGCTATATGTTTATCCAGCTTCCGCTTGACGATTTCCATTGATGGAGAGCTCACCACGTCCTGTGGTCAACTGGTCCACTCTCTGACTGCCCTTACTGTCAAAGTTTTTGCTAATGTCTAATCTGAATCTCCTTCATTTTAGTTTCATCCCATTGTTTCTTGTACGTCCTTTTAATAATGAGAATAGGGTGGTTTCCTCTGTACTGTGACTTCCTTTCAGATATTTGTAGACCACTATGAAGCTATGTGCGCACGTTGCGTACAGTCACTGCAGAAATTTCTGCATCGATCTGAAGAGCACATGTTCGCTTTAAATCGCTGCAGAAATGTCCGTAGTGAAAAAAAAAAAAGCCGATTCCATGCGCTCTGCCTGCAGCTCCTGCCATAGACAGAGCAGGAGCTGCCGGCAAAGCGCACGGAAGAAGTGACATTTCACTTCTTAGAACACAGCGCTTCGGCAGTAGCCGAAGCGCTGCGCTCTAAAACGCCACGTGCGCACGGCCCCTGCACAATCTCCATAGATTATGCAGGGGACGCAGGACGCATGCAGTTACGCTGCGCTACAAAGCGCAGCGTAACTGCATGAATTATGCACACGTGCGCACATAGCCTTAAGGCTACTTTACACACTGCGATATCGGTCCCGATATCGCTAGTGTGCGTACCCGCCCCCATCTGTTGCGCAACACGGGCATATCGCTGCCCGTGCCGCACAACATCGCCCAGAGCCGTCACACATACTTACCTGTCCGGCGACGTCGCTGTGACCGGCGAACCGCCTCCTTTCTAAGGGGGCGGTCCGTGCGGCGTCACAGCGACGTCACTGAACCGCCGCCCAATCGCAGCGGAGGGGTGGAGATGAGCGGGACGTAACATCCCGCCCACCTCCTTCCTTCCGCATAGCGGCCGGGAGGCAGGTAGGGAGACGTTCCTCGCTCCTGCGGCGTCACACGCAGCGATGTGTGATGCCGCAGGAACGAGGAACAACCTCGTTACTGCTGAAGTAACGATAATTGGGAATGGACCCCCGTGTCGCCGATTAGCGATTTTTCACTGTTTTGCAACGATGCAAAATCGCTAATCGATGTCACACGCAACGGCATCGCTAATGCGGCCGGATGTGCGTCACGAATTCCGTGACCCCAACGACTCCGCATTAGCGATGTCGTAGCGTGTAAAGCCCGCTTTAGTCTCTTCTCAGTCTTCTCTTTTGCAAACTAAATATCCCTAGTTCATTTAACCGTTCTTCATATGACATGGTTTGCCGACCTCCTACCATATTGGTTGCTCTTCTATGGACTTGCTCCAATATATCAATGTCTTTCTTCAATTGGGGCGCCCAGGATTGTACACAGTATTCCAGGTGGGGTCTGACCAGGGCAGAGTATAGGGGAATAATTACCTCTCTTGATCTAGATTCAATGCTTATCTTGATAAATTCCAGAATTTTGTTGGCCTTTTTAGCTGCAGCTCTGCACTATTGGCTCATGTTTAATCTGAGATCCACTATTATGCCCAAGTCCTTTTCCCCGGTGCTATTACCTAGTTCTATTCCTCCCATGCTATATATGTTTTTTACATTGCTTTTACCCAGATGTAGGACTTTGCATTTGTCCCTGTTAAACACCGTTCTGTTCTCCTCGGCCCATTGTTCGAGTGTGTCTAGATCCTTTTGAATACGCTCTCTTTCCTCTCTAGTGTTGGCTACTCCTCCTATCTTAGTATCATCTGCGAATTTTATGAGTTCTCCAGTAAGTCTGTGGTGCCCTGGACAAGCCAGGACGTCACAGGTACTGCAACAACACACCCCACACCCCGGTTAGGCACATCAGTCACACACACAAATCCTTGTTGCCTCCCTCCAGGGGCTGATGGCCACACCAGGTGGGGTGGAGCCAGGCGGTTGTCCCCACCCACTGAGGAGTTCACAGTCCTGGAGGCAGGAAAAGGGAAGTGAGAACGGTGAGGGAAAGTGAAAGGAGAGGAGTGAAGTGGTAGTGGAGCAGACTGACCGTGTCCGGGTACGTGGCCCGGGTACCCAAGAGCAAGGTTGGCAGACAGTGGTGACCGTCTGCAGGCGAGGCCGATTGACGGTGGCCCGCCGGTACCGAACCGGGGAGCGAAGAGAAGCCAGCACCATTCGGCAGGGCCTACGGACCCCGACCAGGCTTGGAGTCGCCGTTAAACCAGTCAAATCTATCAGCGACGGGAACCTCCGGGGTTTCCCAGCACCAAAGACCCGACTGAAGGCAACCGCTCAACCATGAAGGGAAATACAGCTACCGCCACAGCTAGAGTTCCCAGGGCCAGAGCCTGCGGGCAAAAAGGGGCTCCTCTGGCAAATACACCGCTGGGGAGCGGGTTACCGGTGGGAAGCCATCGGAGCCGACAACACATCACAGGTGCAGGGAGAGACAGTCACCGCCAACCTACCAGGAGTGACCATCGCAGCCGGCTGCGGGACTCATCCATCCAGCCGTTTGTTTTACCAGAGACTCTGTCTACGTCATTGGCTGAGTGAGTACCACCGTGCCGCCTGGCACTGCGCTGCCGCCCCCGCGACCCTGCACCTCGCCAAACCCCGCCATCCACCTTACAGTCACCATCACCAGGCCCCGGGACCACCAAAACCCCCTACCCACGGAGGGGAGAGAAACATCTCGGCTGCTCCCTGTCATCGCTCCCGGGATCCCCGTCCAGAGCAGCGGTGGTGCCCCCAACCTCACCACAAACCATGGGTGGCGTCACGGACTAAATCCCCAAACCAAGTCACCCCTTTCACTCACGGGCGAGGAGCGGCGCTCGAGGCCCCAGATCCGGCCCACCGCCACCGAGCAGCAGCAGCAGCGCTGGACCCGAGCGTTAGCGAGCGCAGCACCCTGCCGCCCGCGACAAGTCCATTATCCAGATCATTTATAAAGATATTACACAGCATCGAGCCCAGGACAGAGCCTTGCCAGGACATGTGAACTCAGCCTGGACCCAGGACATGTGAACTCAGTCTTATTCTGACCTATCAGTCATCCATGTATTGCAAAGATTAAAATCTGCAGTGAAAATATTCAGTATAAATTGACATTCTGCAGATAAACATCAGCACCACAGGTGGATTTCAGGGTGGATTCTATGCAGATATGATGTATGTGTGACGCCCTGGCCTATCAGGTCGTCACAAGGGTGCCATGCAATCTGCCCTTCTGCATGGTACCCGCTGCTCCTTGGTTACGGGTCCTGTCAGTTTGGTGTTGCTACCAACAGGTGTACATAAATCCTGAGGAACACTCTGCACCACACCCACCAACCACCCATTGGGCAGCCTGAGGGGAATAGGGCCACCCAGATGGAGGGATGGAAGAGGGAGGGCAGAGATGTCAGTAGTTGAATAGAGTTGAGCAGTGAGACAGCGGTGACAGGACAGGTTACGCTGTGGAACTGGGCTCCTGTACCGGTCCCAGGTGCCAGACGTTGGCCTGGCCAGAAGGAGCTGGAACCCCGGTCGCAGGGGGTAGTAACAGGGGGTATGGTGCTGCTACAGAGAACAGGCCGGCTGCCTTGTGCTACAATCGGGCAGGGGCCAGGGCATGATGGGGTACGCGGACCCTAGGCTGGGAAGTAGCTTCACGCAGCCCAGTAATTCACCAGACGGGAACGGAGTCTTCAGGAACCGTTCCCCACCCGCTCCAGAATCAGGGTGCTAGCGCAACGAGGGGGATAGGACTTCCCAAAATCGTCCAGAAAATCCCAAGCGTGAACCCTGAGAGCAGGCTCACTTTGCTAGCCATGCAGGTGATCGGGACCCGAGTAGTCTTAGGCGAAAGGGATCCACCAAGTTACACGCAGTGCCAAGGGACAAGGCTTCAGACCAACCAGCAACACCAAAGGGGCACGGACCCAGCATGCTCAACTAAGAGAAGCAGAGCATTCAAGAGTTTGGTTTACCTGGTGTCAGCGTCAGTGACTTTGGACTGTGTGAGTACCCGATATCCCTTCACCCCCGACGGGTTCCCCACTCCATCCCATTACCGGGCCCCGGGACATCAAACCCCCTACTCACAGAGGGGTTAAACATCCTGCTGCTTCAACACCGTCACCAGGCTCCCCAACAGCAGTGGTGGTCTTTCCCATTACCACGCACCGCGGGTGGCGTCACGAACATTATTCCATTCACCACCCCAAAACGCAAATCCCCCCTTTTTATTTCCGAGGTAGCCGCGCGACCCCGCCTCGGATCCGGAGACCCCTCGAGCCACTGTGGATCCGGGTCCGAGCAGCCCGTCGGCTGTCGTGGCGGCGGCACATATGGACTTGAAGAAATCTTGTCCACTTTGCTGGTACTTTGAAATGTTGCGAATTTCCTGCCCAGAAAATTTGCATTGTTTCCATCCTATGTAAGGCTACGTTCCCAGGATGAGCTTTTGGTACGTTTTTAATGCTGCAGTATTTCTACATCGATTTTTTTTAAGTTAGGTTTTTTTCATTGCATTTTTATCAAGTTATTGATGCTGCTTTTTTGGCTGTTTTTGGTTTGTCATGTTTTAAATAAAGCTGTTTTTGATACCTCCTGGTATATGACTTTGACAAAACTTTATTGATAACTTAGGAGCAGATTCGATGGCTTTAAACCACTGAAATGCACATGCGTTTTTTACCTGCGGATTTTCTGCATCGAATGCAGGTCTATAGGGAAAATATGCACAGAAAACTCAGCATACCTGCAAGAGAAATTGACATGCTGCTGATTTGAAATATATGCTGTAGGTCGACAGAGCAAAAATGAAGCGCAGTGGGCAGGAGATTTCTATAAATCCCATCCACTTTGCCGGAACTGTAAGATGCTGCATTTTTGGGGCAGCAACAATATGGAGAGTCAAAAACTCACCAAACGCTCATAGTGGGAACTTAGAATACCCCTATTCTGCTGATTTCCATAATGAATTGCCATCTCTGGTACATGGGAAGGATGGATGAAATTCCCTCTTGGACACATTACACGCTGTAAGAATTATCCACTCGGGATCACATTCAGCCTGTTTTGCAATGTCGCATTACAATAGATATGAAATCACTTATGTCAGTCAAAATCCAGTAACGTCCCAGGCATGTCCACAGCAGGTAAACTAGATTAGCACGCTCTTCTAGCTGCTATTTACAGTAACAGGCTTTTAACTCACAAAGTTTATTAATACAGTAATTATGTTACGTCTCCAGCATGTTGGTAACCGATCCTTATACACTAGCGCTCTTCATTTATTGTCAGGTCCGGGTTTCAGTTGCCGTTTTGCAATCTGATATCTTTGTCTATAGAAAGCATTCATTATCTGGGCACGGCCCATTGCACACTGAAGTGAGAGTCAACTCTTTATGTTAGTAAATAAATGGTAGCTCGAAATTAGTAAAGCAACATTAGGATACAATGTAAAGGAAGGAGGCATGATAGTATTTAGATTCTTATTCTAATATTTCTTTTTCTATGAGAAGTTTATGAGAATAAAAATAATGCCATTGCAGCTTGGTCCAATTAAAGTGATTGGGGCGGAGCTGTAAAATTATACACAACCTTACTGCATAGACTCTGGATTTAAGGACTTAACCCTTTCACATGTAGTAGCTCCACTAAGACTAGTGGATTAATATGGCATCACACCCACAAATAAAATAAATATAAATACAAATAAATAAAAATAAATAAATAAAAAAAATGGTGTATGGTCCCCTCATATTATAATACCAGCAAAAGGAAAGCATACAGCTACAGACTGCAGCCCCCAGCCATGCACTTATCTTGGCTGTGTATCAAACTGAGAGGAACTGCATGCGGCTTGTTTTTTTTTTAATTATTTAAATAAATTTAAAAAACAGCCTACGGTCCCCTTCCCCCCAATGTTGATATCCAGCAGCCATGATAAAGCCCAACAGCTGGGGGCTGCTATTCTCAGGCTGGGGAAACCCATGGTTATTGGGAGCCCCCCAGCCTAAAACTAGCAGCCTGCAGCCGCCCAGGATTGTCACATCCATTAGATGTGACAATCCCAGCACTTTACCTGACTCTTCCTGAGTACCCTGGTGTGGAGGCAATCGAGGTAATAAGGGGTTAATGACAGCTCACAGCTGCCACTAAGCCCTAGATTAGTAATGGTGAGGGTCTCTGAGACCCCCTCCATTAATTGATCTGTAAGTGAAAGTAAATAAACACAAACACTGAAAAAATCCTTTATTTAGAATAAAAGACAAAAAAAACTTTCACCACTTGATTAACCCCCAAAACACCCCTGTATTGCTACAGTCACATTTGTAATAACTTCTCTATATGGTAACAATAAATATTTCTTAAATGTGATGTATTTACCATTCACAGAATACTATATCGATTTGATATAAGAACGTAAAATGTGTTTGGATTAATTTTCATTCATGGTTAAGAATATAACTATTTGCCTTAAACAGAATTGAAAGCCACCACGCAGAAGAGGCTGGATGCTGTACCAGATATTATTCTGCATATTGATAAAATAATATCAGATGCTGACATGAGGCTCCGCTCACTATGGAGTGAATTGCTGCCCTGATTGGGTGGATATCAATATCTGTAATAACAAACATATGTCTAAACTTTGAGGGAATGATCGCCATTGGTCTTTCTTTAGCTAAGGTCATTGACAAGCACAGCATTTGTGTGCTATTGATGAAGGTAGAGGAATTTATTGGCAGAAGGCATAAGTATCTTTGACTTCTAATCTAATGAGTCATTGATAACTGATCACTTCTGTCCTCTTGTAGTTGGTCTTCGGTTAGTAGAGTCAGCCTGGCCATGATCCACATGCATAGATTCAAATTACAAAGGAAACAGGATTGGGGGAAAAGTTAAACATATTATGCAAGGAGCTATAACAAAGCCAGCAGAGATTAGTGTATGAACAGTATAAAGTCGCAAGAAATATTTTCCATATTCCATTGATAGAGAGGGGAGCCAGCACAATCTGAAAATGGCATGCATCATATAAAAAGTGCAAATTCACAGATTTATTCCAACTGTACTGTAATATAAATGGGATTTTTAGCAAATAATTGATCAATTCTTTGAGCCACCCCTGCCAACATCACGGCAAATCTCAATAGGGGAGTCCTACACTATATTCTGTATTTCATGTGCCATGCGGCCTCCTAGATAAAGTTAAAAGCAGAACCATAATGGAGCACACATACCTGTAACCTGTATATATAACCGCTTCTATGTTGCAAAAGAGGCAATTGTGGATAGAGGCCAGCCCAGGTCCCAGCATGTGGAGATGTACGGAGGGGAAAGATTATGCACAGCTTTGTAGGTCAGTGTTAGAAGTTTGAATTGGATACGGTGGAAGATTGGAAGCCAGTGGAGGGACATGCAGAGAGGAGAAGCGGGGTGGTATTGAGGAGAGAGGTGGATAAGTCGGGCAGCAGAGTTAAGGATGGACTGGAGAGGGGCAAGCGTGTTGGCAGGGAGGCCACAGAGGAGGATGTTACAGTAGTCGAGGCGGGAGATTATGAGGGCATGCACTAGCATTTTAGTAGATTGCAAATTGAGGAAAGGGCGGATTCTGGAAATATTTTTGAGTTGAAGACGGCAGGAGGTGGTGAGGGATTGGATGTGTGGTATGAAGGATAAGGCAGAGTCAAAGGTCACTCCGAGGCAGCGAACTTTGGGTACTGGCGAGAGCGTGGTGTTATTTATTGTAATAGATAGATCAGGTAGAGAGTGTAGGTGAGACGGAGGAAAGATGATTAGTTCAGTTTTGGCCACATTGAGCTTTAGGAAGCGAGAGGAGAAGAAGGAGGATATAGCAGATAGACATTTCGGGATTTTGGACAGCAGAGATGTGGCATCTGGGCCAGAGAGGTAGATCTGGGTGTCGTCGGCATATAGGTGGTATTGGAAGCCATGGGACTTTATGAGTTGTCCCAGGCCAAATGTGTAGATAGAGAAAAGTAGGGGTCCTAGGACAGAGCCTTGAGGGACGCCAACAGAGAGATGGTGGGATGAAGAGGTTGTGTGGGAGTGGGAGACACTAAAAGTGCGATTTGAGAGGTATGAAGAGATCCAAGAGAGGGCGAGGTCTCTGACACCAAGGGAAGAGAGGATCTGTAGTAGGAGGGAGTGGTCAACGGTATCGAAGGCTGAGGACAGGTCTAGGAGTAGGAGTATAGAGAAGTGCTTGTTCGCTTTGGCAGTAAGCAAGTCATTTGTGATTTTAGTCAGGGCAGTTTCGGTGGAGTGATGTGGACGGAAGCCGGACTGTAGGTTGTCAAAGAGAGCGTTAGAGGAGAGGTGGGAGGAAAGTTCAGCATGGACATGCTGTTCCAGGAGTTTTGAGGCAAGTGGGAGTAGTGATATGGGGCGGTAGCTGGTAGTAGAGGTTGGATCGAGGGAAGGTTTCTTTAGGATAGGTGTGACTGTTGCATGTTTAAAGGCAGAGGGGAAGGTTCCAGTCGTTAAAGATAGGTTGAAGAGATGGGTTAAGGCTGGAATAAGGATGGTGGTGAGGTTGGGAAGGAGGTGGGATGGCATGGGGTCAAGTGCGCAGGTGGTGAGGTGCGTTTTTGAGAGCAGACGTGCAAGCTCTCCTTCGGTGATGGTGGGGAGGAAGTTTATGGGGGAGGGGCAGTGGTCAGCTACATGAAGGGGTTGTGGTGGCTGAGCAGAGAAGACTTGCCTTATTAGGTCGATTTTTTCTTGGAAATAGGTGGCAAATTCTTCTGCAGAGATGAGGGAGGTTGGAGGGGGCAGTGGTGGGCGAAGGAGGGAGTTGAAAGTGTTGAATAACTGTTTGGGGTTGCGTGTTAGAGAGGATATGAGGTTTCTGAAGTAATCGTGTTTAGCGGAGGTGAGGACTGAACGAAATGTGTGAATTGCATTTTTGAATGTGGTGAAGTCTTCCTGGGAGTGCGTTTTCTTCCACCGCCGCTCTGCAGCCCTAGACCTTTGCCGCAGTTTTTTAGTGAGGCTGTTGTGCCAGGGTTGTCTATTGATTCGTCTCACTCTGCCATGCACAAGGGGAGCGACTGAATCAATAGCTGATGTGAGGGTGGTGTTGTAGAAAGTAGTGGCGCTGTCTGTGTCGTGGAGGGACGATATGGAGGACAGTGGGAGGATAGAGTCGGCGAGGGTGTGCATGTTGAGGTGTGCAAGGTTTCTGCGGGGATGTGCTAGGTGCTGGACAGGGGGGGTAGGTGAGGAGGACAGGGCTGAAAAGGTCAGAAGATGGTGGTCAGATAGGGGGAGGGGGGAAGTTGTGAAGTCAGAAAGGGGACAGAGGCGGGTGAAGATAAGGTCTAGTGTGTGTCCATCTTTGTGGGTGGCAGAGGTGGACCACTGAGTTAAGCCAAAAGACGAAGCAAGGGAGAGGAGTTTGGAAGCAGCTTGTTGGCGAGTGTCAGTGGGGATGTTGAAGTCACCCATGATGATGGTGGGAATGTCAGCATAGAGAAAGTGTAGAAGCCAGGCAGAGAAGTGGTCGAGGAAGGCAGTGGTGGCGCCCGGGGGTCTGTATATGACAGCCACTTGGAGGTTGGAGGGAGAATAGATTCGGACAGAGTGCACTTCAAAGGAAGGCAGGTTGAGGGAGGGTAGAGGTGGGATTGTGGTGAAGTTGTAGTTGTTAGAAAGAAGGAGGCCCACTCCTCCACCTTGTCTATTGCCAGGGCGAGGAGTGTGGGAGAAGTGCAGGCCACCGTAGCATAGTGCAGCTGGGGAGGCAGAGTTGGATGGTGTCAGCCATGTTTCGGTGATGCCTAGAAAGGATAGATTGCTAGAGGTAAAGAGATCATGAATGATGTGCAGTTTATTACACACTGAACGGGCATTCCAGAGCGCTCCTGAGAGAGGGGGCGGCAGAGTGGGTGAGAGGGGAATAGTTTTTATGTTGGATAGATTGCGGTAGTTACTATTATGTGGAGAGTGGTGGGTGGGTGATAAAGAGGGGTGTACCATCCACGGGGGGGCCAGGATTGGGGGCTATGTCGCCAGCAGTGAGAAGGAGTAGAGAAAGGGAGAGCAGGTGGGAGAAGGAACCCCTTTCCACAGGCAATGCTAATTAAGCACCATACTTGGATCTGGTCCGCCTTTATCAATGGTTGCTGTCTGGCACTGGGAGGGTCAGTTCTGATATAGTCCTGGTAGGTGTAGAGCTTGCTCCACATACTGGGACCTGGGCTGGCCTCTATCCATAATTGCCTCTTTTGCAATATGGAAGCAGCTATATACAGGTTACAGGTATGTGTGCTCCATTATGGTTCTGCTTTTAACTTTATCAAGGAGGCTGCATGGCACATGAAATACATAATATAGGTTAGGACCCCCCTATGGAGATTTGCCGTGATGTTGGCAGGGGTGGCTCAAAGAATTGATCAATTATTTGCTAAAAATCTCATTTTTTTTTATTATAGTACAGTTGGAATAAATCTGTGAATTTGCACTTTTTAGATGATGCATGCCAATTTCAGATTGTGCTGGCTCCTTTTTCTCTTCCATATTCCATTGATGACAAGGGTGACAAAGGTGACAAGGGGAAAAGTAATCAATATTTCACCCCAATGGTGGCTCTTGCTCCATGATCACAGAGTGCCAGTGTTCAATGTTTTTTATGCTAAAAATCTGCAGTCCATTGTAGGACAAAAAAAATGAAAAATAAAGTTAAAACAGTTTTGCTATTTAAAAAAATATTGAGTAAATGTGCTTAAACATAAAGATTATAAATATTTGGCATCACTATAATTGTAACACCAAGTCCAAAAAATGTAAAGGTGTGGCCTAGGTCCTAAAATTTATTTTCTAAATATCTACGTAACACCCTTATCACTTCTTCTAATTAACGTTATTATACAATAGCCTACACTTCACTCTATCCTGATAACACTAAAGGTGTTTTTTTACTTTACTTCCTGTGGCATTTTATTTGAAAGGAATCTCAAAGAGGATGTCACAGAAAGTTGGAACCGCACTATCTTCTCTTGAGTGGCTATCGCCCCTCCTGGAACAGAACATCATCAGAGGGTGGCACTTCAGTTACTTTCTACAGTTTCTTTCATTATTGCCCTCTGAAGATGTCTTGGTTTCACAGTGCTGATAGAAGCTGTGGGAGAGGTGAGTGCAGCACCAGCACTCTGCTTATGTCCTCAGTACCACAGCTTTTAACTGTGAAACAAAATATCATCATGTGGCGGATATAGAAGCATTGAGTAACAAAAGCATCGCCCCACAGCTTTTAGCAAACAGATTGTCGTCAAGGGACTTGCAGAAATCCTTCCACAGGCGGCAAAAACAAGCCAGTAAAACTTCAGACATTTATGCAACAAGTCTGTGTGTGAACTAAAAATGAATTGGAGAGACAGGAAAAAACCTTCACCATTCTTAAAAATAAGGGAGACATTAAAGGTGAAAATACCATACTCAAGGAATGGTCTATACCTTAATTGCATGTTTGGAGCAAGTGACAGTCAGCATGAATATGTCACTGATGCTGCCGCTGGTTTCCTCATTCCCACTTATATTGTGGTCACATGGCGTCCGACAACCTCTGCTGTCTGGTTCCTCTATTGAATCCTCTCGGACATTCTTGTAGGTTTCTGGTCTCTAAAAATAACCAGTGCACACCCTAGTCCATTTTCTCCAGCTCTGCTGACCCAGGGACCTGATTAAGCAGTAACGTTCTATAGACCCAGCTTATGCTCTGACTCTTTCTCCTGTTTAGCTAATTTTGTTGTGTCTGGAACATCTTATAGTGTAGGACATCATTGATCAGTGATTAAAGGGTAAATATGACTGGTCGCAGGGTTCCTCATTCCTTAGTTTAGCCTAATCCAAGTTTGTTGCAACCCAAAGGGTGCACTACTTCCAAAGTAGACCTCAAGTCATCCCATCACACCACTGTATAACAATCTGTAATCAAAACCAGACTCTTGACAATCTGGCAGCGAATACACTGAGAGACTAGTACTGACATGTGCCAGATTTGTTGCAAAAATTTCTGTGACTGTCCAATTTATGTGACTGGTTCTTACAAGAACCCTCCGTGTGCTTTATGCCAAAACAACCCCATTTAAATAGAACTGATTTTCATGAACAAAAATTTCTGCAACAAATATATGACTTGTATATTTGCCACTGTTAGGGTGAACACTCGGAAAGTTCACTAGTTGCCTGCTCATGACCTAATTGGTGTGGATCAAGTGCACGGACGAAAGAATTAACACCGGACAAAGGGTCAGATGTGAAATCTCTCCTTGATCAGAGATTGGTACCAAGAGAGCTTTATTCCAACAGAAACATGGACTTATATAAACTAGGAAAAAGAGCGTGGTTGGCTCTACAGTAGGCATGCATGGATGTGGCCATTGGCCAGTGGGTTGGTCAAGGAGCTAGCCCATGGGCTGATCCGTGGGCTGGTCAGTTGGTAGGTCCATGAGGTCATCAATGGGGTTGTTCCATGAGGTCATCAGTGGGGTGGACCTCTAGGTTGGCTAGTGGGTCCTTATATGATGATCTTCTTACATCTGGACATTCCCTGCATACCAGGGCAGGGTGTGGAGAACAAGAAGTGGTGGCCATCTTAAATGTGTGTCACATGATGATATATCTGAACTGACTATGTAAGGTTAAATAATATGTTTCATCAGTGATTTCCCACAACACCCTATGCCTCAAGGTTAATTAAGTATTTGATCCAATGGCCCTCCTCAACAGCTCTAAATCTTAGTCTGGATAAATCTACAGAATGCTCCTGATGAGACATGAGGAATAAGTAAGCAAACTTTTATTATACTCGCCCAATTTAATTTATAACAAAAATAATGCTAGGATTGAAATTGGATGTACAGTATTCTCCATGGATCAACAGTAGAGAGTTAGTGATGAGCGAGCATGCTTGTCACTACTCGGTACTCGCACGAGTATCACTGTACTCGGGCTGCTCGGCGGGGACCGAGTAATCTCGCGATACTCGTGCTTTACTCGTGGTCTTCATTTCTGCATGTTGGCGCTCTTTTGAGAGCCAGCCCTCATGCAGGGATTGGCTGGCAGACCACTGCAATGCCACAGCCCTGTTAGTTGTGGAATTGCAGTGATTGGCCGGCCTGCACAGCGTCACCGAGCCTTTATATCGGCCGGCGCGCTGTGCTCTGCTCACAGCTATTCTGACAGTGAGTGTAGGGAGAGTGTCGCTGATTCAGGGAAAGCTTTGCGGCCCTTTATAGCTTTTTCAGTTGCAGGGCTGCAAACAGTGTGACCAAAAGTCCTTCTCAGGACTATTCTAGTTGTATACAGGCAGGCAGGGTATAGCCAGGTCGGAGTACAGTAGCAGAGTCCTTCTCAGGACTATTGTTGCTATATACAGGCAGGGTATAGCCAGGTCTGAATACAGGCTAGTGACCAAAAGAGTCCTTGTCAGGACTATTGTAGCAGTATACAGGCAGGCAGGCAGGCAGGGTAGTGGTGACCGTATACCAGCCTTCATATCTGGGGCTGGTGTACACAGTGTAAAACAGTCCAGATAGTGTCTGACTTGTCTGTACTGTAATTGTCGCTCCCCAAAAAAACCTGTTAGTAGGTTATTATTGCGTCCGTGCTTGGTTTTTAAAACCGCACGTGTGTGCCTGTTGGTGGCAGCGTACAGGTGCACTGGTGTGCGTTTACCAAACTATTATATAACGCACAAGTGTAGTGTATAATACACGTCAGTCAGCAGTGGCTGATAGTGTCAGAGTTCTTAATTTTTGCTCCTAAAACCTGTGTTAGGTTATTATTGCGTCCGTGCTTGGTTTTTAAAACCGCACGTGTGTGCCTGTTGGTGGCAGCGTACAGGTGCACTGGTGTGCGTTTACCAAACTATTATATAACGCACAAGTGTAGTGTATAATACACGTCAGTCAGCAGTGGCTGATAGTGTCAGAGTTCTTAATTTTTGCTCCTAAAACCTGTGTTAGGTTATTATTGCGTCCGTGCTTGGTTTTTAAAACCGCACGTGTGTGCCTGTTGGTGGCAGCGTACAGGTGCACTGGTGTGCGTTTACCAAACTATTATATAACGCACAAGTGTAGTGTATAATACACGTCAGTCAGCAGTGGCTGATAGTGTCAGAGTTCTTAATTTTTGCTCCTAAAACCTGTGTTAGGTTATTATTGCGTCCGTGCTTGGTTTTTAAAACCGCACGTGTGTGCCTGTTGGTGGCAGCGTACAGGTGCACTGGTGTGCGTTTACCAAACTATTATATAACGCACAAGTGTAGTGTATAATACACGTCAGTCAGCAGTGGCTGATAGTGTCAGAGTTCTTAATTTTTGCTCCTAAAACCTGTGTTAGGTTATTATTGCGTCCGTGCTTGGTTTTTAAAACCGCACGTGTGTGCCTGTTGGTGGCAGCGTACAGGTGCACTGGTGTGCGTTTACCAAACTATTATATAACGCACAAGTGTAGTGTATAATACACGTCAGTCAGCAGTGGCTGATAGTGTCAGAGTTCTTAATTTTTGCTCCTAAAACCTGTGTTAGGTTATTATTGCGTCCGTGCTTGGTTTTTAAAACCGCACGTGTGTGCCTGTTGGTGGCAGCGTACAGGTGCACTGGTGTGCGTTTACCAAACTATTATATAACGCACAAGTGTAGTGTATAATACACGTCAGTCAGCAGTGGCTGATAGTGTCAGAGTTCTTAATTTTTGCTCCTAAAACCTGTGTTAGGTTATTATTGCGTCCGTGCTTGGTTTTTAAAACCGCACGTGTGTGCCTGTTGGTGGCAGCGTACAGGTGCACTGGTGTGCGTTTACCAAACTATTATATAACGCACAAGTGTAGTGTATAATACACGTCAGTCAGCAGTGGCTGATAGTGTCAGAGTTCTTAATTTTTGCTCCTAAAACCTGTGTTAGGTTATTATTGCGTCCGTGCTTGGTTTTTAAAACCGCACGTGTGTGCCTGTTGGTGGCAGCGTACAGGTGCACTGGTGTGCGTTTACCAAACTATTATATAACGCACAAGTGTAGTGTATAATACACGTCAGTCAGCAGTGGCTGATAGTGTCAGAGTTCTTAATTTTTGCTCCTAAAACCTGTGTTAGGTTATTATTGCGTCCGTGCTTGGTTTTTAAAACCGCACGTGTGTGCCTGTTGGTGGCAGCGTACAGGTGCACTGGTGTGCAATTTCCAGAAACTTTGATATAACGCACAAGTAGTGAATATACACGTCAGCAGTGCACAGCATTGCAAAATGCGCAAGGGCATTGGCAAGGAACAAGGAAGTGGACGTGATGGTGGTGCAGGCAGAGGCCGAGGTCGTGGGCAAGCTCTAATTTCGCCACAACAAAGGGCCACATCTAGTCGCTCGCACGTCCTGTCCCAAATTCTTGGGGACCGCAGCAGTACACCGCTCTTGAACCAAGACCAGTGTCAACAGGTTGTTAGTTGGATAGCGGATAATGCTTCCAGTCAGATTGGCACCACCACAAACACTCTGTCTTCCACACGGTCAAGTGTCAGTAGCCGTGATACTGCACCGCACATTTCTGAACCTGATCCTCCTTCCTACCACCAGGCTGAGTACACGTCCTCCTCGGACATTAATGATCCCACACTTGGACACTCGGAAGAGCTGTTCACGTTTCCATTCACACATTCTGGCCTCTCGCCAGCTCATATTGAAGTGGGTCATGAGGAGATCGTCTGTACAGATAGCCAAATATTTGAGCAGCCACGTTCTCACGAAGTTGGCAACGTGTCTCAACAAGTGGTGGACGATGATGAGACACAATTGTCAGCAAGTCAGGAGGAGGAGCAGGGTGCGGAAGAGGAAGACGACGTGGTGGATGATCCAGTAACTGACCCAACCTGGCAGGAGGATATGCAGAGCGAGGACAGCAGTGCACAGGGGGAGGGAGGCGTAGCATCACAACAGGCAGTAAGAAGCAGGGTGGTGGTCCCAGGCAGAAGTCAGGCAACCGTTCCCCGTAACAACACGACGACACAAGGTGCCTGTACAAATGTTAGGTCTTCACGAGTCTGGCAGTTTTTTAAGTTGGATCCAGATGATTCAAAAAAGGCCATTTGCAACACCTGCCGTGCCAGCATCAGCAGGGGTACCAAAACTAGCAGCCTGACCACCACCAGCATGATCAGGCACATGTCAGCCAAGCACCCGACTTTGTGGGAAGTACAACAGAGTCGAGGAGCAGTGCTTGCTGATGTCACTGCTACGTCTTCGCTGGTTGTGCATGCGAGCCAATCCTCTGTCCATGCTGCCTGCGAACAAGCCTCCTCCACTCCTGCACCTGCAGTTGCCTACGCAGAAAGAACACCATCATCAAGCACGTCCTTGTCCCAGCGCAGCGTTCAGTTATCCATTCAGCAAACCTTTGAACGCAGGCGCAAATACACTGCCAACACCCCACATGCCACAGTTCTAAATGCTAACATTTCGCGACTGCTTGCGCTGGAAATGTTGCCTTTTAGGCTGGTGGAGACAGAAGCATTCCGTGACCTGATGGCGGCAGCTGTCCCACGTTACTCGGTCCCCAGCCGCCACTATTTCTCCCGGTGTGCCGTCCCCGCGTTGCATAACCACGTGTCACAAAACATCACACGTGCCCTGAACAACGCTGTTTCACCCAAAGTCCACCTAACCACAGACACGTGGACAAGTGCTTGTGGGCAAGGCCGCTACATCTCGTTGACGGCACACTGGGTTAATATTGTGGAAGCTGGGACCCAGTCTGAGCGAGGGACGGAACACGTCCTTCCCACACCAAGGTTTGCAGGCCCTACCTCAGTCAGTGTTTCACCCACACTCTACAGCTCCGGAATGTCATGCTCTTCAGCCTCCTCCTCCTCCTGCGCATCCTCATCCACTGTGCCCTCCACACCAGTCACAAGCTGGAAGCACTGCAGCACTGCCTCGGCGAAGCGGCAACAGGCTGTGCTGAAGCTAATCTGCATAGGTGACAAACCCCACAATGCAGAAGAGCTGTGGACAGCTCTGAAACAGCAGGCAGATCACTGGCTCACACCTCTGAACCTAAAGCCAGGAAAGGTCGTTTGTGACAATGGCCGGAACCTGGTGGCGGCTTTGAGGCGAGGCCAGCTGACACATGTTCCATGCGTGGCCCATGTGCTCAACCTCGTGGTTCAGCGGTTTATAAAGTCATACCCAGAGCTGTCTGATCTGCTGGTAAAAGTTCGCCGCCTGTCTGCACATTTTCGAAAGTCACCTACTGCTTCAGCCGGCCTTGCCGGCTTTCAGCGCCGTTTGCATCTTCCGGCTCACAGACTGGTGTGTGATGTCCCCACGCGTTGGAATTCAACTCTGCACATGTTGGTCAGGATATGTGAGCAGAAGAGGGCAGTTGTTGAGTACCTGCATCACCTAAGCCGTCGGGAAATGGGTCAAACTCCACACATAACACCTGAGGAGTGGAGATGGATGTCAGACCTATGTACCATCCTCCAAAACTTTGAGGACTCCACCAAGATGGTGAGTGGTGATGACGCCATTATTAGCGTCACCATACCGCTACTCTGCCTTCTAAAACGGTCCCTTTTGAAAAACAAACATGATGCATTGCAGGCGGAGCGCGATGAGTTGCAGCAAGAAACAGTAGTGGGTGTGGGTGATAACACACAGCCCAGCCTCGTCTCATCACAACGTGCAGTGGAGGACTATGACGAGGAGGAGGATGAAGACATGGAGCAACTCTCCGGCCAAATTGAGGATATGACATGCACACCAGTCATATCCTCGATTCAGCGTGGCTGGCCAGAGGACAGGGTAGATGAGGAGGAGGAGGAGGAGGAGGAGGACAGCATGTTCAGTCATCTTGTTGGTCAGGCTACTGAAGTCCTGGCTGTTAAGAGTCTGGCGCACATGGCTGACTTTATGGTAAGCTGCCTGTCTCGTGACCCTCGCGTTAAGAACATCTTGGCCGACAATCATTACTGGTTGGTAACACTGTTAGACCCACGCTACAAGGAGAACTTTTTGTCTCTTATTCCCGTGGATGAGAGGTCAACCAAAATGCAGCAGTTTCGGAAGGCCATACTCACGGAAGTAGGCAAAGCATTCCCCTCACAAAACGCTAGCGGCATAGGTCAGGAATCAGTGGACAACCGAGGCGTACAGCCGAGAGAGGCACAAGTCCAATCCGCCAGAGGTAGGGGAACAGTCTTTAAGATGTGGGACAGTTTTCTCAGCCCCTCACGTACCACAGCCCCTGAGGTGCGGGGTAGTGCCACAAGAAATCCTAAGTTTGCCCAGATGCTGAAGGAGTACCTTGCAGATCGAACAACTGTACTCCGACATTCCTCTGTGCCTTACAATTATTGGGTATCCAAGCTGGACACGTGGCATGAATTGGCTCTCTACGCCTTGGAAGTCCTGGCCTGCCCTGCTGCTAGCGTTTTGTCAGAGCGTGTTTTTAGTGCCGCAGGTGGAATCATTACAGATAAACGCACCCGCCTGTCAACTGAAAATGCTGACAGGCTGACTCTGATAAAGATGAACAAGGGTTGGATTGGGCCAGACTTCACCACACCACCAGCAAATGAGAGCGGAATTTAAAGTTTGCCATGTACCTCCACTCACCCATGGGTACACTTCTCGACTTTGGATAATCGCTGGACTGCTCCTCCTTCTCCTCATGCGCCATCATGATGACCGTTACAATAGTTAGGTCTTTGTTTCAGGTATACCCCCAGTGGTAAATTTTTTCGCCCATTCTTTGCAGAATGGACATTACAACGACAGGAGACCCGCTCCTTTGCAATGGGAACAATGTTTTGAGGCCCTCATGCACGTCTCTACCCAGGGACAACGTGTAGCCTCCCAATTTTTGGCTGCCCTGCCTAAGGGCTATACTGAAATACACCCACTTCCTTAAAATGGACACTTAATGTTTTGAGGCCCTCATGCACGTCTCTACCCAGGGACAATGTGGAGCCTCCCAATTTTTGGCTGCCCTGGCAAAGGGCTATACTGAAATAGACCCACTTCCTTACAATGGGCACTTCAGGTTTAAAGGCCATCATGCACGTCTCTACCCAGGGACAATGTGGAGCCTCCCAATTTTTGGCTGCCCTGCCTAAGGGCTATACTATAATACACCCACTTCCTGACAATGGACACTTAATGTTTTGAGGCCCTCATGCACGTCTCTACCCAGGGACAATGTGGAGCCTCCCAATTTTTGGCTGCCCTGGCAAAGGGCTATACTGAAATAGACCCACTTCCTTACAATGGGCACTTCAGGTTTAAAGGCCATCATGCACGTCTCTACCCAGGGACAATGTGGAGCCTCCCAATTTTTGGCTGCCCTGCCTAAGGGCTATACTATAATACACCCACTTCCTGACAATGGACACTTAATGTTTTGAGGCCCTCATGCACGTCTCTACCCAGGGACAATGTGGAGCCTCCCAATTTTTGGCTGCCCTGGCAAAGGGCTATACTGAAATAGACCCACTTCCTTACAATGGGCACTTCAGGTTTAAAGGCCATCATGCACGTCTCTACCCAGGGACAATGTGGAGCCTCCCAATTTTTGGCTGCCCTGCCTAAGGGCTATACTGAAATACACCCACTTCCTTAAAATGGACACTTAATGTTTTGAGGCCCTCATGCACGTCTCTACCCAGGGACAACGTGTAGCCTCCCAATTTTTGGCTGCCCTGCCTAAGGGCTATACTGAAATACACCCACTTCCTTAAAATGGACACTTAATGTTTTGAGGCCCTCATGCACGTCTCTACCCAGGGACAATGTGGAGCCTCCCAATTTTTGGCTGCCCTGGCAAAGGGCTATACTGAAATAGACCCACTTCCTTACAATGGGCACTTCAGGTTTAAAGGCCATCATGCACGTCTCTACCCAGGGACAATGTGGAGCCTCCCAATTTTTGGCTGCCCTGCCTAAGGGCTATACTATAATACACCCACTTCCTGACAATGGACACTTAATGTTTTGAGGCCCTCATGCACGTCTCTACCCAGGGACAATGTGGAGCCTCCCAATTTTTGGCTGCCCTGGCAAAGGGCTATACTGAAATAGACCCACTTCCTTACAATGGGCACTTCAGGTTTAAAGGCCATCATGCACGTCTCTATCCAGGGACAATGTGGAGCCTCCCAATTTTTGGCTGCCCTGCCTAAGGGCTATACTGAAATACACCCACTTCCTTAAAATGGACACTTAATGTTTTGAGGCCCTCATGCACGTCTCTACCCAGGGACAATGTGGAGCCTCCCAATTTTTGGCTGCCCTGGCAAAGGGCTATACTGAAATAGACCCACTTCCTTACAATGGGCACTTCAGGTTTAAAGGCCATCATGCACGTCTCTACCCAGGGACAATGTGGAGCCTCCCAATTTTTGGCTGCCCTGCCTAAGGGCTATACTATAATACACCCACTTCCTGACAATGGACACTTAATGTTTTGAGGCCCTCATGCACGTCTGTATGCAGGGGCATTGGTGAACCTCACAATTTAGGACTGCCCTGGCAAAGGAAAATACTACAAAGACTCACTTCCTCAAAATGGGCACATTAGACTCAAGAGGCCTTCATGTACGTCTCTTCTCAGGGACATCGGAGTGCCACACAATGTTTTCACGTAAAATCTTTCATGTATTGATCTCAAAAAGTAACATACACCAGATCTATCTCACTATTGGGTATGTGCCCTTAACATTTCCGCCATGAAAAATCATTTTGGGGTCATTTTGGAAGGTTTTCTGGTGAGTCCGTAAAAATGGCGTAAAACGCGGACAAAATTGTTCACAGCTGTGACTTTTGAGTGATAAATGCTTCAAGGGGTCTTCCCCATGCTGTTGCCATGTCATTTGAGCACTCTTCTGAGACTTTTGTGACATTTTTAGGGTTTCTCCATGCTGCCGGGAGGTCATTTCACAAAAATACTCGGGTCTCCCATAGGATAACATTGGGCTCGTTGCTCGGGCCGAGTACACGAGTATCTTGGGAGGCTCGGCCCGAGCTTCGAGCACCCGAGCTTTTTAGTACTCGCTCATCACTATAGAGAGTACATTGGAAAATGTCATTAATGATAAATTTCCTATCACCTTGGGAGAACAAAGTCCATCAATGCTGCTCATCATATAGCACATTTAATGTTTGGGGATTATTTAGAAAAATACACATTATCTTCTACTCCCAGGATATAATCTGCAGATATGAAAAATTACGGTACATTGCGTTATGCAGCTCTTCCCGTTTCCAGAGTTAATTTCTGAATTGACCTGAAATGCTTTATTGTACATACAGTACATCCATCCTATTGTTCGGAGCAGTAAGACTTCACAATAAGTATAATATGGAGTAGTAATCTATTTCATATTTTTCTTCTTCCGTCATTGCGTGGGAAGGTAAGGTTCACTATTTTATTCTAGCTCAGACCATAAATATATTCCTCACCTTTAATGTTCTCTAGCACTTTCTCAGCGAAGTCCTTTCTGATCAATGACTAGTTGCTGACAGTTGTCACCACATGATGAATGGGCAGGAAAATGGAATTGATTTTAAATCATGTTTCAAAGAAGGAATACATTGACAATATGTGTTTTACCATATTGTTTTTGGATCAATGCAGAACAATGACTCCTTCAGCTTGGCATAGCTTGCTCATGTAAGAAACGGTAATAATAACCTATGGTGATTTCGGCACTAGGTTAAAGAGGAAATCCAGTTAAAATGAACTTTCCATATGTTATAGATACAAGTGAGAGCACATTGGGGAAGTCTGTGATCTCGGATGTATTGATTTCTAGAGTGAAAAGGCTCTACAGAGAGCTTAAACCTGTTTGACCCAATTTTCTGACCACACCGCAATTATTATTACTGCCCTCTATCTGGTGAGATTGTAACACAGCTAAAAAGATCCATTATAATATTTGGGCTATAGCCACTACTAGGAGGAGCAAACTTTGTTTGTATTTCATTTTTTGTGAACTTTAACGGTCAGATGTTCTTAAATGTTTTTTGCAAATACTTGTGTGCTATATAATATAACAATTCAGAAATCTGTTCTCATATTTCTGTGTTGTACCATTCCAATTAGGCCTCCTTTACACATCTGTGTCTCTGGTACGTGTGACGTCCGTTTCCGCACATACCAGAGACACGGACACATAGACCTACTAAATTCAATGGGTTAGCACATACATCCGTGCTTTCACACTGACCTTGTGGAGCACACGCATGTTCGTGTGCTTCACACGGCGACATGTCCGTTCTCTGCCAGCAGCAGCAGCAAAGGTGTCACACGTACAGCACACTGATGTGATCCATGTGACATCAGTGTGACACACACTGGAGAAAATACATACCACTTAAAAAAAAAATAATAATTTTAATACTTACCTATCTCCAGCGCTCCTGTAACACTTGCTTCTAGGCCCCCTCATTATGCTCATGGATAGTCATTGCACTGACAACAGACCCGGAAACAAGTGTGACAGCAGTGTGGGAGACAGGTAAGTATAGAAGTTCATGCTGTCCATGTGCTATTCAGATGTCACACAGATAGCACATGCAGGACATACACACGGACACATAGACAAACATACTGACCTGCACCACGGACTGTCACACACATGCATTAAATGCACGGACGTGTTAAAGAGGCCTTATGTTCATCCTAGAAATGTCTGAATAATTTAACAACTGGGCGTTACCATTCACCTTGGCATTGGGGGATATGCCTACATAGTGTGAAACTGGTAGCATTGATTGGACAAAGTCTATGCAGGGACATACCATCAACTGACAACACTTTCTTTTGAAATTATATAATGCTACGACTGAACCATTCCACTCACACAGGGATGAACAAACTAGGTAAGATGTTAACCACAGGTTCCTGTCAGGGCCTGCATCAGCACCCTGGACTGCCGAGGGGGCTCACTCACAGATGGCAGGGTGGCATATTTCAATGGCGGCAGGCCACGAGGCTGCTTTGGAGCCTGTGAGTCAGAGAGGCACGGTGTCAGTGCTGCACCGCCCCCCCCCCTCCCATCCCCTCCTGTGGGCCCCCCCTCTCCCCGCTGAAGATTGCACTTTCAGTTGTATCGGCATCACAGATGCCGATACAATTGAAAGCAATGATGATAGAGGGAATGGCACGCTACCTCTCTCATCATTCTCCTGTAGCGTCTGTCTGCACTCTGCCTCTGACAGCTCAGTACAGCAGAGCACGATAACGTCATTACTGTGCGCGCCTGTATCCTGAGCTGTTAGAGTGGTGGAACAGTGAACACGCTGAGGTGACCGGAGCAGCGTGGAACGAGGAGAAGTGAGTATGTATGGGGCCAGACGACTATGGGGCTGCATTAAACGATACGGGGGCTGCATAATTCTGCTACATGGGGCTGCATAATGCTGCTACATGAGGGCTATATAATGCTGCTACATGGAGGATGCATAATGCTGCTACATTGGGGCTGCATAATGCTTGGGTATACAGCTGCTGAATTTGTAATGGTCCAGCAGGACCATAATAATGACTGCTATTTTTGTTCCGTCGAGATTAAAGGTTTCAATAGTCAAAATAAAAAAGGATTAACTTACCCTAACCTAAAATTAGCTATCCACTCCCTAAATTGGATGATATCAAGTTAGATGAAGAAGAAGAAGATGCAGGACCAGAACAGGAAGATTCTGGCTCTGAAGTTTCTATGGATGAGGGATCTGAACTTTTTTCTAAGAACAAGTTAAATGAACTGGCTTGCAAAGTCTCCTTAAGGAGAATAGTGTTCCCCCGTGGAATTTTAGGGGCATTGCAGCTATAAGTCCCCTTACCTGGCAGCCAGACTGGCTTGCAAAGTCTCCTTAAGGAGAATAGTGTTCCCCCGTGGTCCCCACATAGCTTTCTCATGAGCCAGATCAGACACCCCCATACTTTGCACTGACGAGGGGCAAGCACCCCGAAACACCGTGTCTGCAAATTGGGATTCTGATCTGGCTTATATATCCTGAGTCATATTGCAAAGGATTGTCGAAAATCCACTTGTGACTTTTAGGATCGCTACTTCCAATAGGTGGCGCTGTGCTAGAGTTTGTCTCCTTTACTGGAGAGACAATATGATCTTGGTAGCGATTTGGGCCTTTCCAAAGATGTTGCTGAATTGTTGGGAACAAGACTCAAGAATGAACACCTTTTGTCACCCGGAATATCAATTTCATGGTACAACCATAGAGAGGGTGAATTCTTCCAAAACAAGCCTAAAATCAATCTTGCTGCATAATTGAAAATAATTTGCATCACTTCCTTTTGGACACTCGGTGCATGTGCAGGAAAGTCATGAAAATTTGTCTCCAGTGCTTGACATAATGATGAAGACCATCGCTGGAGGATTTGTGGAGACTTCAAAATAGCAAGAATACTATTAGGCCAACAGTCAGGTTATAGGCTCTGCTGTGTGTTCTAATACCTGGTATGTCAATTCATGCACTCTACTTTTGCACTATATCTGACCTGTTCTTTCTTTGCTTCAATATCTTCCTGACATTCTCCAGCATCTCACTGTGATCTTTCTTCCCCTGTTTTGCACCCTCCTTTTATGGCCTTTGTTTATTTTGCCTATGTGAAGCTGCATCTGGTTTTTTTGATTGAGTGATCAAGGGGTTATTCTCGTACCCCAACCCTTCACAGCTGAGTGCACTTGTATGTGTATATACTGGGGCAACTAAAAGTCTGCCCCAGACTGTCTGCACCATGACAAGTATGCACCATATAAGTATGATGCATTGAATTAGGCCAGAATTGGGCCGGAAGTGACCGGAAGGTAACTGCATACATAGTCACTGTAAACAATGTTTGTGTTTCTATTCACTTTCAGCTCTATAATACTTCACTTTTTACTGCACCCTCTGATCCCTAAACCCAGTAATGAACTATTCATCTCTCCCTCCATCCTCCCCACCCATCTTACCTTCCCCTCAGATATTTTCCTCCACATTACACCCAGTGTCTCCAGACACACATGTCCATCTCATGGCCTCTCCTGCTCCCACCTACTAACACTCTCATTGCTTCTCCTCACTGCTGGGGATATTGCTCCAAATCCTGGACCTCCTCACCACATCCCTATTGTCACTTCAAACCCTCTTCAACAACCTAACACAAATTTCCGCAACCTCGCAAACCTCATACCCATTCACCCAGCCCCCACTCCCAGTCCCACTAACAGGAGCTCTATGGAACGCTTGCTCTGTCTGCAACAAACTATCCTACATTCATGATCTTTTCATCACTAATAAACTCTCCTTCCTCGCCATCACAGAAACCTGGCTCACCCCCTCTGACACAGCCTCTCCTGCTGCACTCTCTTATGGCGGTCTCCAACTGTCTCACATCCCCCGCCCCAGTAACAAGCATGGTGGAGGAGTTGGTTTGCTCCTGTCCGACCAATGCTCCTTTACCCCAATTCCACTACCACCCTCTGTTACTCTTCCCTCTTTTGAGGTGCACTCCGTACGCATCTACGCCCCCTCCAACCTTCAACTGGCTGTCATTTACCGCCCTCCAGGGCCAGCCACTGCCTTTTTTGACCATTTCACCACCTGGCTACTACACTTCCTTTCCACCGACATCCCCGCCATCATCATGGGTGATTTCAACATCCCCATTGACACTTCCCACTCATCTGTCTCCAAACTTCTAACACTCACTTCCTCCTTCGGCCTCACCCAATGGTCTTCTGCAGTTACTCACAAAGATGGCCAAACGCTGGACCTCATCTTCACTCGCCTCTGTTCCTTATCTAACCTCTCTAACTCACCTCTCCCCCTGTCTGACCACAACCTACTCACATTCTCTTCCCTCTCTTCTCCAAGTATGCAACCCCCCCTCCATAAACTTCCACACCCTCGCAGAAATATCAAACACATTGATTTACACGCCCTTTCTCAATCTCTTCTCCCCCTCACAGACATTACATTTCTACATGATGCAGATGCCGCTGCAACTTTATACAACACTACAATCTCTGCAGCTCTCGAATCAGCTGCCCCCCCTCACACACACCAAAACCCGCACAATCAACAGGCAACCCTGGCACACGAGGCAGACTAAAGAACGAAGACGGGCTTCCAGAATTGCTGAGCGCAGATGGAAGAGGTCTCATTCCACTGAGCACTTCATTGCCTATAAAGAGTCCCTCACCACTTTCAAGTCCACACTCACTGCTGCAAAACAAACCTACTTCTCATCCCTCATATCTTCTCTCTCTCACAACCCTAAACAGCTATTCAACACTTTCAATTCTCTCCTCCGTCCTCCGGCACCACCTCCCTCTCCTCTTCTCTCAGCTGAAGACTTTGCCTCTTTCTTCAAGCAAAAGATTGACAACATCAGAGCAAGCTTTGGCCCACAATCACCACAGCCCCTCATCATAGCTACTCATCCCTCTTCCTCCAAATCCAGCTTCTCCACCATGACAGAAAACAATCTTTCCACTCTACTCTCAAGATCACATCTAACCACCTGTGCACTGGACCCGCTCCCATCGCACCTCATCCCCAACATCACCGCAGTCCTCATCCCAGCCTTAACCCATCTCTTCAACCTATAACTAACAACTGGTGTATTCCCTTAATGCTTTAAACATGCCTCTATTACACCCATGCTCAAAAAGCCCTCCCTTGACCCATCCTCTGTGTCAAACTATCGCCCCATATCCCTTCTCCCCTATGCCTCAAAACTACTGGAACAGCATGTCCATCTTGAATTGTCCTTACACCTCTCCTCCTGCTCCCTCTTTGACCAGCTACAATCTGGCTTCCGACTGCATCATTCCACTGAAACTGCCCTAACTAAAGTCACTAATGATCTACTAACCGCCAAAGCCAAGCGACACTACTCTATCCTCCTCCTCCTGGACCTGTCCTCTGCCTTCGACACAGTAGACCATTCCCTCCTACTACAGATTCTCTCATCTCTGGGCATCACAGACTTGGCCCTATCTTGGATCTCCTCATACCTAACCGACCGAACTTTCAGCGTCTCCCATTCTCACACCACTTCCTCATCTCACCCCCTATCTGTCGGTGTCCCCCAAGGCTCAGTTCTTGGACCCCTGCTGTTCTCCATCTACACCTTCGGCCTGGGACAGCTCATAGAGTCCCACGGCTTCCAGTATCATCTCTATGCCGATGACACACAGATCTACCTCTCTGGACCTGACGTTACCTCTCTACTAACCAAAATTCCACAATGTCTGTCTGCTATTTCATCCTTCTTCTCTGCGCGATTCCTAAAGCTTAACATGGACAAAACAGAGTTCATTGTCTTTCCTCCTCCTCACTCATCTCCTGCAACAAGCCTTTCCATCAAACTTGATGGTTGCTCACTCTCCCCAGTCTCACAAGCTCATTGCCTTGGAGTAACCCTCGACTCTACTCTATCCTTCAAGCCACACATCCAAGCCCTCTTCACCTCATGCCGATTACAACTCAAAAACATCTCCCGGATCCGTGCTTTCCTTAACCAAGAATCAGCAAAAACATTAGTGCATGCGCTCATCATCTCCCGCCTCGACTACTGCAACCTCCTGCTCTCTGGCCTCCCTTCCAACACTCTTGCACCCCTCCAATCTATCCTAAACTCTGCGGCCCGCTTAATCCACCTCTCCCCTCGCTACTCCCCAGCCTCGCCACTCTGCCAATCCCTTCACTGGCTTCCCATCGCCCAATGACTCCAGTACAAAACATTAACCATGACATACAAAGCCATGCACAACCTGTCTCCTCCCTACATCTGTGACCTAGTCTCCCGGTACCTACCTGCACGCAACCTCAGATCATCACAAGATCTCCTTCTCTACTCCTCTCTTATCTCCTCTTCCCACAATCGCGTACAAGATTTCTCCCGTGCATCCCCCATACTCTGGAACGCTCTACCTCAGCACATCAGACTCTCCACTACCGTGGAAAGCTTCAAGAGGAACCTCAAGACCCACCTCTTCCAACAAGCTTACAACCTACAATAGCCCTCAGTCCAGTAGACCACTGTGCAACCAGCTCTGTCCTCACCTATTGTACCATCACCCATTCCCTGTAGACTGTGAGCCCTCGCGGGCAGGGTCCTCTCTCCTCCTATACCAGTCTGTCTTGTACTGTTAATGATTGTTGCACATATACCCTCTCTCACTTGTAAAGCGCCATGGAATAAATGGCGCTATAATAATAAATAATAATGATAATAATAATACAAAGTATCCCTGCTTTATGTGTTACGAGGTTGGCGGCTTAGGCATGAAGGAATAACCCTAAGCGCTATCTGGGGTTAACTGTGCTATAGATGGTATATAGCTGCTAAGAGCCCTGAGCGTAGGACGGACAACAGTAGAAGAAAATAAGGCTGGGTACTAATGAGCGCACTGGTTTCTGTGCTAAGTTTGCACAGACATAAAACAGTAACAGAAAAGTAACACAAGATTCAAGCAACCTGCCTATATGCGGTGCGCAGCACACTTAACCAGCACATACACCGATACTATAGATACAATTCAAGCAACCTGCCTATATGCGGTGCACAGCATGCTTAAGCAACACATACACCGATACTATAGATGCAATTCAAGCGAGCTGCCTGACTTCCTCATGTCATAAGGCTGTAAAAGATTTAGAGCATTTGGCGTCGGCGGCGGCCCTATATATCCTAAGCACCGCCCATACTAAGGACATTCAGTCAACGTGGGTGTAACCCACCGGCCAATCCAGGAATGCCACGTCATCAGGGCAGGTGACGCCCAAGAGCCAATCAGAAGATGCCACATCAAGCGCATGCTCAGTGGCCTGTTTTCTGCACTAAGTCTGTGGCAGAGCAGATTCAGCCCGCACATGCTCAGTGGCCTGTTGTCTGCACTTAGGCGGGCTTTGCACACTACGACATCGCAGGTGCGATGTCGGTGGGGTCAAATTGAAAATGACGCACATCCGGCATCGCAGGCAACATCGTAGTGTGTAAAGCCTAGATGATACGATTAACGAGCGCAAAAGCGTCGTAATCGTATCATCGGTGCAGCGTCGGCGTAATCCATAATTACGCTGACGCGACGGTCCGATGTTGTTCCTCGCTCCTGCGGCAGTACACATCGCTGTGTGTGAAGTCGCAGGAGAGAGGAACATCTCCTACCGGCGTCACCGCGGCTTCCGTAGAATATGCGGAAGGAAGGAGGTGGGCGGGATGTTTACATTTCACTCATCTCCGCCCCTCCGCTCCTATTGGCCGCCTGCCGTGTGACGTCGCAGTGACGCCGCACGACCCGCCCCCTTAATAAGGAGGCGGGTCGCCGGCCAGAGCGATGGTCGCAGGGCAGGTGAGTGCTTGTGAAGCTGGCGTAGCGATAATTTTCGCTATGCCAGCTTTCACAAGATATTGTACCTGCGACGGGGGCGGGGACTATCGCGTGCAACATCGCAGCATCGGCTTGCGATGTCGCAACGTGCAAAGTACCCCTTAGTCTCTGGCAGAGCAGATTCAGCCAGCAGAATGTTACGACATTGAGCCAGACATTGAGAAGGGCGCGTAGGTGGAGCAGTGGCCGCAGAGGAAATCCCGAACAAAGGAGAGACAGAAGGTGCCCGGAGTCCGACCCACAAGGCAGGCTGCCTCCGACGCAGAACAATGTGGTTCTGCGATAGTTGAGCCAAAGATTGGAAAAAACTGACTGGCCAATTTGAGATGCCGTAACTCCTGCTTAAAAGAACGTCCTCAATAAAAGCCTGGTTCCTTGTGAAAGCGTGTTCTTACCACTTTTTCACATCAAATTGGGTCTTATGAAACAGTTTGTTAAATGTCTACCACAGAATGGGGCATTGCTTCAAACACCTGTGTTCCAAGTTCCCAAACCTGTCTGAGGCCCAGCTGGGTTAATAATGGAATGTCTAATAGACGCCTATCCATTTCTAACCCCTGGGCTTGATGCCAGGTGTCAATTCATAACTAAAACCAACCCCAAAAGTATTACCCCTACTTCTACTGCACCAGGAAAATCAGAAAGAAACAGGCAAAGTACCAGAAATGCCGCATCTAACGAATGTGCCACTTCTGGGGTGGCTATGCACTGCTATTTTCAGGCTGGGAAGGGCCAAATAACAATGGGCCTTCCCTCCCTGATAATACCAGCTCCCAGCTGTATGCTTCACCTTGGTTGGTTACCAAACATAGGGTGGAGCCCACTCAATTTTTTTTAATTATTTATTTAAATAATTTAAAAAAACGGCATGGAGTTCCGTCTATTTTTGATAACCAACCAAGGTAAAGTTGACAGCTGAGGGTTGCAGCCGACAGCTGCTGCTTTACTTACTCAAAAATAAGTGGGAGCCCACACCATTTTTTACTTATTTACTCTCTATCCACAGATGTTTGCAGGGCAATTGCCCCTCTTTTGCTTAATTCTGAAGTCCCCTAGCCCTTACTATGACCATTATAAAGCCATTTTATAGTACATAAATTCGGGTCTCCATTAACTTACATGGGATTTGGCGTCTGGGTTCAAGTTTGGGTTAAGTTTGGCTTCCAAACCAAACTAATTTTTAAACTCCACCTGAACCTAGAAAACCCAAACTGGGTCTGCTCATCGCTAGTTATGTACAGCACAGGGATTCAGCTTGCACAGGGGCATTGCTCTTGCAAGCCACAGCAGGAATGGGATGTTATATATGGCTGGGCTCCCATTTCAACTATGTGTGATCCTGGCTGTCTACTCGTCATGTGCCACAGTCACACTGACATACATGTAGAGACTATGACGGAGTGAGATTGCTCCCCCTGTCTGCCCATCGATACCATCACAGTGCGATCGTAGTGCGCCGATGAGTTGCCATAGCAACCAGAAGCCTACCAAAAGCTTTTGTGTCTGCCATATACAGCAGCCTATCAGATCCTGCCAGAATGGGTTCTGATGGCTACCTGTCCATCACTTAGTAATACGTAGGTTGCACAGTGTATTATCAATCCGAGTAAAGGATCAGAATATAAAGTATGTACAAGTAAAACAAAAAAAGAAGAAAAGGGAAAAGGAAATGAAAACAATGCCATAAATGCTTTTTTATTACTCTTTGTAAATAAAGTAAAAAGTGATCAAAAGTTTCATACAACCCAAAATGGTACAAAAAAGCACAACTTATTACACAGAAAATAATCTCTCATACAGCTCTTTAAATAAAGAACGAGTAAGTTATAGCTCTCAGAATATGTAAAAAAAAGTGATTTTTCTGTGCCAAAGAAGTAAAAAATAAAAATGACATGAATTGTGTTTTATGATAGTCGTATTGACTTGCATAATAAAGATTATATGTCAACTATTCAGAAGGGTGATGGGTGTTTAAATATGATTGTTTATGTATATTATGTATAATTGAGAATTAATGTTTTTTTGTTCATTACACTTGCCAAAAAGCAAATTAAAAATGATCAAAAAGTCATACCACAAAATGGTAGTAATGAAAGCTACATCTTACCTTGAAAAAAATTAGCCCTCACATAGCTCTTTTGATGGAAAAATATTACTTTTAAACCTACCAGAATATCCTGACACAAAAACATTTTTTTAAAAACAGTATATTTATTGTGCAAAATAATAAAACATAAATTACATTATGGAAAAATTTAGAATAACCATAAATGTAATGACTCGCATTATGAAGATATCGCTTCATTTATATAACATTGTGAATGGTGTAAAATTACAAATGTAAAAAATAATTATAGAATTTTCTATTCTTTCCCATAAAGTATTAATACAAATTTGGTTAAAAGGAATCTGTCAGCAGGTTTCTGCTACCTCATCTGAAAGCAGCATAATGTGGAGACAGAAACCATGAATCAAAAAATGTATCACTTAGATTACTGGGTGCAGCCGTTCTGACACAATCAGAATTTAGCAGAGTCCAGAAAGTTCTTCCTGCCCACACTAGACTCTCTATAGAGATTGTATATAGACAGTGAGGTGTCAGAGGAGGGGGCGTGCCGGACTGCTGTGCGGGTGACATTATAGTCCGAGTATTGATAGGTCCTGCTGGTTAGACATAGCAAATAAGCAACAGATGGGACCTTGACAACACAGGCATCCCTGAATTCTCCGTGTTAACCCTTGCAGCATGCTGGCTTCAGTTAACATAGCAAAAATCTGCTGATAGATTCCCTTTAATAAGTTATATGACCCACAAAATGGTGCAACAGATAAATACAATTTATTCCGCAGAGTGGTTACACCAAAGGTAAAGTAAAAATGGTATGGCTCTTTGAATACAATATTGGAAAAAATAAAGAAAACACAAAAAAACAAAAAATACTTCTGACCTCAAGATCCTAAGTAGGTTAGTCTTGGAGGGGATACAAATAATAATAATAATAATAATAATAATAATAATAATAGTTTAGCTCATTTTCCACCAGTAATACATTGTACCTGGCTGTGAATTGTGAATTAGAAGGTTTTTTCACTGTCTAGTCCTAGAATGGATTCTCCAGATTTCGCGGCAGAATATACAAGATGTTAATTTGTAATCGTGTCTATATTATCGCCGCATCAAAGGAATCATATTAAATTCTGTTTAACATTTCTATCATTTAATAACATAATTGTTCTGCAAATATTGAGGCAGTGACACCGCCAGCATTTACCTACGCCTCTGTACTCTTTCTTTCTAAATTAGCTCATAGAAACATCAAAAGATGAAAAATAACACATTGATTTCATTATTATAATTGAAAGAAGAACTGGTTTCTTCTTAAAAGGTTTAAATTAATTTGACAACCAAGTCAAACCACATTCCTCGAGAGACGTTCAGAAATAATAGGTGCCTTTACTTGTTACTTGGCTCTCATAGCTATGGGCAGAGCCTGGGAATAATTAGCCTTAAAAACCAAAAGACCTCTGAATAGCACAAAATCATAGGATGTCAGAGCAAAGAAGAGAATCTTCAGATGTTCAATGTTCTATTTCAGATGTCAGCTGCAATCAAATCATTTACTGATAGATAAACTTTCTGCTCGGTTTCTTCTTGACGTCCCTATCATGGAGAGCAGCACTTTATAATTATACTGATTACTTAATGGAATGTTTCATTTCTCGGGTTTGCCAGGACTCATTGTCGTACAGCTCTACAGATCTTTTGCTTGCGTTGATTTTTAAATAGGTCCTGTCACTTGCCATAAATACGTCTTTTTTCTACCTGATGTAAATGCCCCTGTTCTCCTGGATCTGGTATTGTTTATCATTAGGTCCTGCGTCTCTCAATTCTTGAGATATGCCTCCCCTTTCTTGTTTATAGGTCTAGTGTTTTTAACCAACTGAGCGTGGTGCTCAAGAAGAGTCCCACAAAGAAGAAAGAGAAGAGCTGGAGCGGGGGGCGCAGCCATAGCGGAAGAACGGACATGAGAGGGGTTTGTAAGGACAGGCGTATATGGGGTTAATAAGGAGTTTGAGCAGGAAAGGTTTAAGTGATTTTGACGAGTTCGCTGGGCAGGATATGGGGGGGAGTTATAGGATTTGAGTGAGTCACATGGTTGGGGACGGCTATGGGATTGGTGGGAAGTTTGTAGGAAGGGGTGTGGAAAGGAAGAAAGATTACCTTTATATCTTTTCTTCTCTTTCACCCCTATATTACTTCACATTCTACTGTCCCCTCTGATCCCTAAACCAAGTAATAAACTATTCATCTCTCCCTCCATCCTCCCCACCCATCTTACCTTCCCCTCACATATTTTCCTCCACATTTCCCCCAGTGTCTCCAGAGACACACAACCATCTCATGGCCTCTCCTGCTCCCACCTACTAACACTCTCTCTGCTTCTCCTCACTGCTGGAGATATCTCTCCTAATCCAGGTTCTCCTCACCACATCCCTATTGTCACTTCAAACCCTCATCCACAACCTATCACAAATTTCCGCAACCTCTCTAACGTCATACCCATCCACCCAGCCCCCACTCCCCCAGACCCACTAACAGGAGCACTATGGAACGCTCGCTCTGTCTGCAACAAACTTTCCTACATTCATGATCTTTTCATCACTAATAAACTTTCCATTCTCGCCATCACAGAAACCTGGCTCCCCCCCTCTGACACAGCCTCTCCTGCTGCACTTTCTTATGGTGGTCTCCAACTCTCTCACACCCCCCGCCCCAGTAACCAGCATGGTGGAGGAGTTGGTTTGCTCCTGCCCGATCAATGCTCCTTTACACCAATTCCACTCCCACCCTCTGTTACTCTTCCCTCTTTTGAGGTGCACTCCGTACGCATCTACACCCCCGCCAACCTTCAACTGGCTGTCATTTACCACCCTCCAGGGCCAGCCACTGCCTTTTTTGATCATTTCACCACCACCTGGCTACTACACTTCCTTTCCACCGACATCCCCACCATCATCATGGGTGATTTCAACATCCCCATTGACACTTCCCACTCATCTGTCTCCAAACTTCTAATACTCACTTCCTCCTTCGGTCTCATCCAATGGTCCTCTGCAGCTACTCACAAAGATGGCCACACGCTGGACCTCATCTTCACTCTCCTATGTTCCCTATCTAACCTCTCTAACTCACCTCTCCCCCTGTCTGACCACAACCTACGCACATTCTCCTCCCTCTCTTCTCCAAGTAGGCAACTCCCCCTCCACAAACTTTCACACCCTCGCAGAAATATCAAACTCCTTGATTTACACGCACTTTCTCAGTCCCTTCTCCCTCTCACAGACATTGCATTTTTACACGATGCAGATGCTGCTGCAACTTTATACAACACTACAATCTCTGCAGCTCTCAAATCAGCTGCCCGCCTCACACACACCAAAACCCGCACAATGAACAGGCAACCCTGGCACACAAGTCAGACTAAACAACTGAGACAGGCTTCCAGAATTGCTGAGCGCAGATGGAAGAGGTCTCATTCCACTGAGCACTTCATTGAATATAAAGAGTCCCTCACCACCTTCAAGTCAACACTCACTGCTGCAAAACAAACCTACTTCTCATCCCTAATATCTTCTCTCTCTCACAACCCTAAACAGCTATTCAACACTTTCAATTCTCTCCTCCGTCCCCCAGCACCACCTCCCTCTCCTCTCATCTCAGCTGAAGACTTTGCCTCGTTCTTCAAGCAGAAGATTGACAACATCAGAGTAAGCTTTGGCCCACAATCACCACAGCCCTTTATCATAGCTACTCAGCCCTCTTCCTCCAAATCCAGCTTCTCCACCATGAGAGAAAACAATCTTTCCACTCTACTCTCAAGATCACATCTAACCACCTGTGCACTTGACCCGCTCCCATCGAATCTCATCCCCCAACATCACCGCAGTCCTCATCCCAGCCCTAACCCATCTCTTCAACCTATCACTAACAAGTGGTGTATTCCCCTCATGCTTTAAACATGCCTCCATTACACCCATCCTCAAAAAGCCCTCCCTTGACCCATCCTCTGTGTCAAACTATCGCCTCATATCCCTTCTCCCCTATGCCTCAAAACTACTGGAACAGCATGTCCATCTTGAATTGTCCTCATACGTCTCCTCCTGCTCCCTCTTTGACCGGCTACAATCTGGCTTCCGACCACATCACTTTACTGAAACTGCCTTAACCAAAGTCACCAATGGTCTACTAACCGCCAAAGCCAAGCGACACTACTCTATCCTCCTCCTCCTGGACCTGTCCTCTGCCTTCGACACAGTAGACCATTCCCTCCTACTACAGATTCTCTCATCTCTGAGCATCACAGACTTGGCCCTATCTTGGATATCCTCATACCTAACCGACCGAACTTTCCCATTCTCACACCACTTCCTCATCTCGCCCCCTATCTGTCGGTGACCCCAAGGCTCAGTTCTTGGATCTCTGCTGTTCTCCATCTACACCTTCGGCCTGGGACAGCTCATAGAGTCCCACAGCTTTCAGTATCATCTCTATGCCGATGACACACAGATCTACCTCTCTGGACCTGAGATTACCTCTCTACTAACCAAAATTCCACAAGGTCTGTCTGCTATTTCATCCTTCTTCTCTGCGCGATTCCTAAAGCTTACCATAGACAAAACAGAGTTCATTGTCTTTCCTCCTCCTCACTCATCTCCTCCAACAAGCCTTTCCATCAAACTTGATGGTTGCTCCCCAGTCTCACAAGCTCGTTGCCTTGGAGTAACCCTCGAGTCTGCTCTATCCTTCAAGCCACACATCCAAGCCCTCTTCACCTCATGCAGACTACAACTCAAAAATATCTCCCGGATCCGGGCTTTCCTTAACCAAGAATCAGCAAAAACATTAGTGCATACCCTCATCATCTCCCGCCTCGATTACTGCAACCTCCTGCTCTCTGGCCTCCCTTCCAACATTCTTGCACCCCTCCAATCTATCCTAACCTCTGCGGCCCGCTTAATCCACCTCTCCCCCCGCTATTCCCCAGCCTCGCCACTCTGCCAATCCCTTCACTGGCTTCCCATCGCGCAATGACTCCAGTTCAAAACATTAACCATGACATACACAGCCATCCACAACCTGTCTCCTCCTTACATCTGTGACCTAGTCTCCCAGTACCTACCTGCACGCAACCTCCGATCCTCACAAGATCACCTTCTCTACTCCTCTCTTATCTCCTCTTCCCACAATCGCGTACAAGATTTCTCCCGTGCCTCCCCCATACTCTGGAACGCTCTACCTTAGCATATCAGACTGTCCCCTAACGTGGAAAGCTTCAAGAGGAACCTCAAGACCCATCTCTTCCAACAAGCCTACAACCTACAATAACACTCAGTCCAGTACACCACAGTGCAACCAGCTCTGTCCCTACCTATTGTACCATCACCCATTCCCTGTAGACTGTGAGCCCTCGCGGGCAGGGTCCTCTCTCCTCCTATACCAGTCTGATTTGTACTGTTAATGATTGTTGTACGTATACCCTCTTTCACTTGTAAAGCGCCATGGAATAAATGGCGCTATAATAATAAATAATAATAATAATAATAATTAGGGGACCTCCTGTCTCATGGATCCAGGATCAGTGAACCATCCATCCACCCGCCCTTATTTAATGTTGTTTAAAAAAAAATGATACTTCAAAATTAATATGGCAGTAGGATGGTGGTTTGTTTGCTATATTGAGGTAATGTCATGGCAGCTGAGGTGAGAAGGTCAGGGATGGCCTTGGTTAATGGAGTAAGTTGGTTATGGTTAAGTTCCGGCTGGGACGGTTCCCGGGGAACAGGTTAAAATTTGGAGGGGACAGTACTGTGACATTGGTCAGCTCCGTGTCAGAGCGGTGCGACTGGTGATGGTTTCTGGTGCTTTTCGGTGGTTCAAGAACTCCTCCAAGTAAAGGTTACAGTTATGATGGTTATCAGTTTGAGTATGTTCTTAATTGTAATTAATAAAGGCTGCTGTGGCCGTATATTTCCATCGTCACTCAGTGTTTTGTGGTTATTGTGCGTGGGACACTTTACAATACCTAAAGCGGGCTTTACACACTGCGATATCGGTCCCGATATCGCTAGTGTGGGTACCTGCCCCCATCTGTTGCGCGACACGGGCAAATCGCTGCCCGTGCCGCACAACATCGCCCAGACCCTTCACGGATACTTACCTGCCCGGCGACGTCACTGTGACCGGCGAACCGCCTCCTTTCTAAGGGGGCGGTCCGTGCGGCGTCACAGCGACGTCACTGAGTGGCCGCCCAATAGCAGCGGAGGGGCGGAGCTGAGCGGGACGTAACATCCTGCCCACCTCCTTCCTTCCGCATAGCGGCCGGGAGGCAGGTAAGTAGAGCTTCCTCGTTCCTGCGGCGTCACACGGAGCGATGTGTGCTGCCGCAGGAACGAGGGACAAGCTCGTTACTGCTGCAGTAACGATTTTTAAGTATGGACCCCCATGTCACTGATGAGCGATTTTGCACGTTTTTGCAACGATGCAAAATCGCTCATCGGTGTCACACGCAACGACATCGCTAATGCGGCCGGATGTGCGTCACCAATTCCGTGACACCAACGAGTTCGCATTAGCGATGTCGTAGCGTGTAAAGCCCCCTTTTTTTTTTTTAAATTCTTTATTTTAAAGACCGACTCGAGAACATACAAAATAACAACTGCGCCACAAAGAGCAGAATAACAGATTTCAAATATTTAACATTGACATGTAGCCCACCCTTCCTCTCCCCTGTACATATCCAGTTACTGCAACTGCTCGAGTCAGGCCCAGTTTAATCCTTTTATGAACCAACCCAACAAGGGTAGAATACAGAACATACATAGAAAGAGAAAGCAAAGCCCAAAAGAATTTAGAACAGGATAAGAGAAAGAGGAAGAAAGGGAAATGCAGGGGAGGGGAGAATAGGAGAAGATAGGGGACAAAGAAGTGAGAGGAAGGGAAAGCGAGAGAAGAGAGGAGAAAGAGAAGAGAAGAGAAGAAAAAAAAAAAAAAAAAGGGGGGGGGGAGAGTGCTCCTCCTCACAGCAGCCGTGGAGCAGCGAGTAATCTGGCGTAATCTGCCGAGTAAGTGAACTCCAACCATGGGAACCAGGTCCTACGAAAACCTTCCTGACTGTCATTGAGAGAGGATGTCAGGTCCTCCATGTGCCTTAGGTCGTTAACCCTTGAAACCCACTGTGCCAATGTGGGGGGGGTAGAGGACTTCCAGCCCAGCGGGATGCACGACCTGGCGGCCATTACCAGAAATCTAAGCAAAGAACGCTTGTATCTATGAGCCGGGAGTTCCGAAAGCTGTAAAATAAACAGTTCCGGACCCAGTGTCTCAGCCGTGCCGGTCACCAGTCTAATTACCTCCCTCACTCCTGACCAAAACCGTTGCAAGGAAGGGCAAGACCAAAAGATGTGCACGTAATCACCCTCCCCCGAGCCACACCTCCAGCAAACGGGATCGACTGAGGGGAATATCCTATGAAGTCTGGTCGGGACTCTATACCACCTAGTCAACAGTTTGAAGTTGGCCTCCAACATTCTGGAACTGATCGAAGTTTTATGTGCCATCATTAGGACGTTGTTTCGTTGCGTGTCTGATAGGGCCGTCCCAAGGTCCCTTTCCCACTGCCGCAAATAAACCGGGGTGGGCAAATCTCCCGGGTCTGATAGCAAATTGTATGCCAGGGAAAGTGAGTGCCGCAGGGCCCCCTCTCCCAAGCACAATTTTTCGAATCTTGTGAGAGGCCCAGCATACCGGGCGAAGCAGGGAAGGGAGCTCAAGAAATGCCTCAACTGCATGGCCCTCCATCTCCCCAGGGGGTCCGGAGGCAGGAGACCACATATATCCGAAAAAGATAGCCAGTCACCCTCCTCTCCCATCTGGTAAGCTCTGAATCTGCCCCCCTGTACCCAACTCCGAAAAACTGGGTCCGAGAGGCCAGGACGGAAATCCGGATCTCCTATAATTGGTGACATGGGGGAAGGCAACGGCAGGAGGAGGCGCCGAACCTCTCCCCTCGAACAGCATTCCAGAGTAGCGCCAATGGTGGGGTGAGATCTCAGAGAGGCCGGGGAAAAACTCCCGACCCAAGGCATGGCCGGTAAATGCACCTCCGAGAAGCTCTGTTCCAGGGCGACCCATGGTTTCATCCTAGAGTGACGGCACCAGTCCAGAACCCTAACCATATGTGTGGCCCAGTAATATTTTTTCATATCAGGTATTCCCAGCCCTCCCCTACGCTTAGGTCTGCACAATAGGGAACGGGAAAGTCTCGCCGGCTTATTCGCCCAGATAAATTTAGTATATAGTGAGGCCAATTCCTTGAAAAAAGAGCTCGGGATCTTAATTGGCAGGGCCTGGAAGAGGTAAAGAAGTCGTGGTAATATGTTCATCTTCAATATTGCACACCTCCCAAACCATGTGAAAAGACCCCTCGCCCAGTTTGCGCAGTCTGTTCTAATGGACTGCAGGAGAGGAAGATAGTTCAGCTTATATAGTTGGCTGTTATCCGCTGCCAGCTGGACCCCCAGGTACCTCAGAGAGTGATTAGCCCACTTAAACCCGAACGCCGATTGAAGCGAAATAACATGATCTTGGGGGAGAGATACATTCATAGCCTCCGATTTTGACATGTTAATTCTAAAATTAGAAAGAGAGGAGTATGTTTCCAGTTCTCTCAGTAAATTGGGCAGGGAGACCCGAGGATGTAAAGCCCCCTTTAGTCTTGGCGTGTCACACTCACTTGGCTAAAATGACAGAAGGTACATACAGGGAAGAAGGGGCCACATCTCAGGAATAGAGGGGTGCGAGAACAGACAATATACAAGATTCAGGGGAACAGCACTATTTACACCATGTAAAGAAAATTACATATTTACAGCAAGTGACAGATCCTCTTTAATTGGCACGGTATTAAAAAATGTAAATGTTTGAGTGCAAAGCCTTTTGATATAATTAATGTACCAAACACTGACCCCACCATGCACAATTTTTTTTAACTTCTCAAGTTCAATCCGTTTAAGTTTTTATCATGCAGTAAGTCAATTATATCAGCGTAAAGTCATTGAATCACCACCATACATACATAATTGAAAAATACTGCTATACAGAGACTGAATAAAACCACAACATAGAAAACAAATTATACCCCCATACAGTGACTGAATAACACTATAATATAGGAAATAAATAACATTGCCTTATAGTGACTGAATAATACCACAATATAGAAAACAAGCAATACTGTCATACAGCGACTGAATAACATCACAATATAAGTGAGGGGAGCCAGCTCTATCTGAGAGTGGCATGCACCAAATAAAAGTGTAAATTCACGGATATATTCCAACTGTACTAAAATAAAAAATGAGAATTTTAGCAAACAATTGAATCATCACCATACATACATAATTGAAAAATACTGCTATACAGTGACTGAATAACACAATATTATAAAAAACAAATAATACTGCCATACAGTGACTGCATTTAACTACAATATAGAAAATAAATTATACTGCCATACAGTGGCTGAATAACACCATAATATAGGAAATAAATAATATTGCCTTACAGTGACTGAATAATACCACAATATAGAAAACAAGCATACTGTCATACAACGACTGAATAACACCACAATATAGAAAACAAATAATACTGCAATACAGTGACGGAATAACACCATAATATAGAAAGCAAATAATACTGCCATACAGTAACGTAATAACACCACAATATAGAAAACAAATAAAGTTGCTATATAGTGACTAAATAACACCACAGTATAGAAAACAAACAATACTGCCATACAGTGATTGATTTTCTCCACCATACAATACAAGAATAATAGTGTCATACAGAGACTGAAGGCCACAATAAAGTATTTGAAAAATACTATGTAGAGACTGAATAATACTATTATCAAAATAAATAAATACTTCTGCCCTGCAGTGATTGAAATATACCACCATATAGTAATTGAAGAGTACTGATACACTATGTCTGGATAATACCATCGTACAGGTTTTTTTTTATACTGCCATAAACTAATTAAATACTTCCAAACAGAGTTGATTCTAGCTATCCTGCTGCATTAGGTGAAAATTTAAATGTCTCCCCTGTCCTGCTGTGCGGTATAAATCTGCACTAAATAAACGCAATTCAAACTTTGTTTTAGGGCTTTGCTTGTAATAAAAATTCTAACGTTTCTAAAAAAAAATATAAAATGTTTGAATTGTGTCACTATTTTCTGTCCATGGAGCTGTGTGAGGCTTTGTTTTCTTAGTGGTGAGGTGACATTTTTAGTAAAGTGGTTTTCCAACAAACAAAGTTAATTTTAAAGTTAATTCTAATCCATAGATCTTTGAATAATAATAATTTCCACAATTGGATGTGTGCCGCCCTAGCAGCAGTCGAACTGCTCGGATCCGGGTTTGCTGTGGCTCGAGGGTCTCAGGACCCGGGGGCTTGCGGCCACTTCAGATGTAAGGGGATATTTACAGGGGATGAATGTTCATGACGCCACCTGCGGATTGCGGTAAAATGGAGAACCGCCGCTGCCGAAGGGAGTACCGGGGCAGATGGTGTGGGGCAGCCAGGTGTCAGTCCCTCCGCAGGTAGGGAAGGCCCCAGATAGTGAGGATTTGGTGAACGGGTGGCTTGGCTGTCACGATGGCTGGGGGCAGACTGGATTCCGCGGCCGGGTAGGTCGGATCAACCGGAACTGGGTTACTGCTTACCCGCTCCACACGCAGGACATTCGCTTCACGGACCCGCACTGCCGCAGCCACACTCCTCATCTCGATCCAGACAGCCGTCTCAGGAACAGCACTCTCAGGTGACCAGTTGTGTTGCTTCGACATCTTGCTGCTTCTCCGGAGTCCAGAGCCCTGTCTCCGTGCACAAATTGATTAACCGTTGTGGCCCCTTGGCTTGAAGCTTTCGGGCCCCCGCTACCCGTGTGTATGGCAGCTGTGCTCTTGGTGGCTGGCACTTGGTATTTTAGTGGGTTGTGTATTTCGGAGAACCATATCCCCCGCGTTGTGCTGATGCCTCCAATCTCTGAGCTCTTGGGGAAAGTTCATAAAGAGACTATCCTCCACAGGTTAATTACCAAGGCACTTGAAGCTCTTCCCTGATCTAGGGTCCTGTACCCTGCTAAGGTGGGTGGGCTTTCTGGTGCCAACAGTCCTCCTAGACTGCGTCTGCTACACTCCTGTCCAGTGTTCCTTTTACCGGTCACTGACTCCTGTGGTCCCTTACCACCGTCTGCGACCCAACCTGTTGCCTCCCTGGGAGCTCCAACTCCCCTGCTCCTCACTCTCTGAGGGATACCACTCAAAAACCCTGTCTCCCCTCCCACCAGTCTGCCTGCTCCTAGGTGGGCGGCCATGCTTCAACTTGAGCAACCCACTGGTGTGTCTGTCCAGCCCTGGTGTGAGGGGTGGTTGGGATTTGTAGTGCGGATGTCAGTGACCCTGTTGATGGGAACTTGGAACCACGGGGGGTAGGCCCTTCAGTGCACCCTGGAGTACAGGATGCAGTTCCCTGTAGCACCCTGATGTAGTCAGGGGCGCTACAGATGTATTTAAAATCATGTTCCTGTGCAGAGATAATTTTGTAAATGTGCCCCTGTTATGTATTTGTAATGGCCATGTCTAACCATACAGGGACATGGTTTAATTATACTACAGCTCCTGGGCAGGGGAGGATGCAAAACAGTATAAAGACACTAGAGTGGGGGATCATTGATGCAGTTTTGGTACAGTAATGTCTGCAACAAAAAATTAAATGTGCCCACATTGTCTAATCTGGTAATACAGCATTAAGGCCATGACTTCACCTGAGGTGAGGTCACTGCGTTCAATGAGTTCACCAGAGGTCAGTTCACCTGAGGTCACAGCCAGGGTACCATGGGAACCTTCAGCTGTGACATCAGGTTAACTCAGTGACATCACCACTCACAGCTGCTGCTCTGTCAGTGTGTCTCTGTAGCCGCAGTGAGTGGTCATGTTTTCTAATGTGACCGTCTTCTGCATCTTCAGATGTAGCAGAGCCGGAATTGTTATGGGATCTTGTGTGGATTACGTCGGACCTGCAGGGGTATTTTGGGGTTAATAAATTGGAGAAAGAGGGTGTTTTGTTTGCTTTTTTTTAAATAAAGGATTTTTCTCTGTGTTTATTTCTTTTTACATACAGTGTTAGTAATGGGGGGGATCTCATAGACTCCTCCCCATTGCTAAACTTGTACTTGATGACAGCTGTGGTTTTCTGACAAATCACAATTGTCATTAACCCCTATATTACCCCAATTGCCACCAGACCAGAGCAATTGGGATGAGCAGAGTAAAGTGCCGAAGTGGTCGCATCTAATAGATGCAACAATTCTGGAGTGCCTACAGGGTGCTATTTTTAGGCTGGGGGGCCCAATAACGATGGGTTTCCCCAGCCTGAGAATACCAGCCCCAAGCTGTCCACTTTATCTTGGATGAGTGTTAAAATTGGGGGGACCATACGTTGTTTTTTAAAATTATTTATTTAAATAATTCAAAACAAGCTGCATAAGGTCCCTCGTGTTTTGATACACAACCAAGATAACGCACAGCTCTAGACTGCAGCCTGTAGTCATCTGCTTTATCTGTGCTTGGTATCAATATACGGGGGACCTTGCATAATTTTTTTCAAGTATTTCTTTCTCTACTCCACAACCAATCTTAGACACCGGCATGGCGGTAGTCTGACTGCAATCAATTACAGACGCTATCACAGAGGGTCGGAGGAAGAAGCAGGGAATAAGCATGAGAGCTGATGAGCGAACCCGGAGGCAGTGTGACAGCTGCACAGGAGACTCAGTACAGTAACAGTAACCCAATCTCAACAGTAACATAGACTTTCCTGACAAGTCTGTGTTCGGAGTCTGTGCATGGACACTAGGTGTCCGGTACGGACCCTGAACTTTACAGTGGGTTCGCCCATCACTAGTAATGACCAAAACTATTAAACTGTACCATAACCCATACAATGAATTGCATAAAAAATGATAATACACAAGTGAAAATGTTCTAAAAAGTGATGAATAGGTGTAGAGAAAAAAATATGGTATCACTAAAAATGTCACTTTGTCCTGCAAAGAATGCGACCTCCAAATTATTTGTTTTTCTATGTGCGGCCCATATACCCAGACAAGTTTGAGACTCCTGTAATAGTGATTACAGAAAAAAAAAAGAAAACAATTTTCTTTTTTTTTGTTTAATATTGCCTTTCCATAGATATTAGCAATCAAAGCATTTTGCACCTAATGGGTGTTATTAGATAGTTTTCACTTGTAGTGAATACTTCTTCCACTTGTAGGATGCAGCAACACTCAAAGTTAAAACGATCCTCACCATTGCTTAGCAGGTTTCTCAGTGTGTGAGATATAATGATAAAGCTCTAAACTCTGGTAAGATCTATGTGTGTGGAGAGGCAGCACAGCTGAGTTTAGCTTTGTCACATTACCATCAGCTCTCCTCCTCTCCTAGCATTGTCAGGTCTGTTATATTGCCCTTCCTCGGCACTGCCTGTCTGGAGATGAGAGCTCAAAGTGTCAGTTTCAGATATGTTTTATTCTAGTTGTAGTTGCTCTGCAGTGAGATCAGAGCAGGATGTCATTACAAATCACATAGGAGTAGTCCAGAACAGGTAAGTTACCCCTTTGTGAGATGTGGCAAACTTCCTAATCTCACTGCACAGCAAGTAGAAGTTGCTTGAGCACAGCAGAAATAAAAGTGATTACTACAAATTCAGTAATCACAAGAGCTCTTAGATGGGTGTTATGATCCGGAACCATGGAAGACCACCACAAATCATTGGCAAAAGGTGACAAGAGCATTGGCAACTAATCTGGCCGCCATCCCCTTACTAACCATCACAACTAGAAGGAGCCGAGGGGTGAACTAAGATCCTGTGCACCGCGAACCCAGCCGGAGAACTAACTATCCTAAAGGTAGGAAAGATGAATAACTCTCTGCCTCAGAAAATAGACAAGAATAGCTAGCCGCCCACATTCAAAGACTGCGGTGATATAGGAAAAACACAATACACAGGTAGATGACAGGATTAGCAAAAGGTGAGGCCCCCGCTGACTAAAATAGGAAAGGACAGGAAAGGGACTGATGGTGGCCAGAGAAAAACCCTGCAAAATACCAACTTCTTGATAGTACAAAAAGGCCCTCAGATCGCACGATCTGAACTCCGTCCTATACCAGGTGCCCTTGTCATACCAATGAACAGAAAACAAGAATCATAACAAAGTCAACAAGCCACAAACACATGACCCAAAGGAGCTATACTCCACAGAGAACTGCAGGGAATTCCTCAACAATCCACTAAGGAGGAAGATCCCTGCAAGCAAATAAACTGAAACCAACCACAGCAAATGACAAACCCAGATAAACAAAAGAACCAGACAATAAATAAAGAGCAAGCACTTATCTGGGGAAGATGTGGTGTAGAGCAGGATTAAGCAGGCTGGAGATACAAAGAACAACTGACATCCGGCAACAGCCTGCAATCAGACCAGGATTTAAATAAGCAGAGAGTTAGCAAAGGAAACACCCACTGCACAACACACCTGGTCCAAGTCCAAACCATTCCTGGCCACTAGAGGGAGCCTCCCAGCAGCCAAAACATAACTAACATTCACAACAGATGGGTTTGTGATGTGACAACCTAAACTCAGCTGTACTGCCAATCCTTCACACTGACTGCAGCAGGTTAGATCAGATCAGGGCTGTATCATTACATCTCACACACCAAGAAACCTGCTCCAAACTATGGTAGAGGAGTGTTCTTCTTTCCTTTGAGTGTTGCTGACTGCTGAGTCCAGTCCAACGTGAATAATTTGGTGAAAGTCCTATATAAAGCAGTTTATTAAAATGAATGATTTCTTTACAAATTTTTGAATAACTTACAAAAGTAACTTAATTTTAATAAACTGGTAAGGGTCATGTACACAAAGTAATATACTGGATATTTATTCTATTTAAAACTATAATTTAGTAACATGAGCAGAACATCTCTTGCTATCACATAACATGTAGCCTTACATTAACCTAATAAAGTACAGTAACAATCCCATTGATTTCTTCGCACGATGTACTGTCTGTCATTACCCTTGACACAATTACTTCATTCAGATGACATTACCAAGGAACTGATTTAATATTCATGTTTCCGATTTGCATAAATGTTTGGCAGCATAGAAATCTTGGGTGATCGATCAAACCCCTGACTTGCAAAACGCATCTGCTTGATGTCATTACACTTGACACTGTTTTCTTTCCAAATGGCTTTAAGATGGTTTCATGGGAATATTTATTCAGGGTAAGCCTCTTGGCCTTGTGTGAAGCAATGTGAAGGAGAAAACAGTGCAATGCTGACTGGCAAATTGACATCATTATGCTATTAGTGTCAACTCTGATGCTTAACATTCACAACATTATTGTCAATGTACCAGAAGATACTGGAGTTTGCTTTGTAGAAAACTATCATCCCTGACGGCTGCAGGCTCACAATGTATTAGGAATTACAATGTCCCTTAATCAGTATAATCAATGAGAGTTCACATTCCATCCCTGCATTCATTCAGGCATTGCTGAAACAAAATCTGCTTACCGACATACTACAAAAGCCTTAGAGTGCATTTACAATGGATGATTATCTAACGAGGGGTCCTAAAAATGTTTTTCTGACTATCTGTTTAAAAAGTCTGCCAATCACTCTAGGGAAAAGTAAAACACTTTGGTTATCAGGTCAAATGATTTTTCACCTGGCTTAAAAAAAACATGGCCATGTCCAAATAAAATGAGTTTATTACATTGCCGAAATCCCTGTTCTGCCCTGAATCTGCCGCTGCTTATAGTTTTTAATTTCACCCCTCCATTGCATAGATATATCCTTTTTCTATATCAGTGGTTAGCAGTGCAGTCTTGCAGCGCTGGGGTTCTGGGTTCAAATCCCATCAAGGACAACATCTGTAAGGAGTTTGTATGTTCTCCCCATGTTTGCGTGGGTTTCCTCCGGGTTCTCCGGTTTTCTCCCACACTACAAAGACCATACTGATATGGAATTTAGATTTTGAGCCCCCATGGGGACAGTGTTGCCAATGTATGTAAAGAGCTGTGGAATTAATAGCGCTAAATAAATGAATAGATATTATTATTATTATTATTTTCTTGTTGAGTATGCTTGTGGTGCAAGAGGGTATGTCAAGAAGTTTTCTCTTGGGGCTTGTAGTCTTCCACCTCTAATGCGCAGCCCAATCACCACTCGGAAGTACCTGAAACTCATTGTACAGATACACACAAATTAAGCCAATTAAAAACATGCACAAAATCAAGGTGCCACAATAAGAATAACAATTTAAGCTCAAAAATCTAATAACAATCTGAGCTCATAGGAGATATAAATGCAAACACGAGAAAAATAAATACAATATATGTGAATGAATTGCTGCTCCAGAGTAACAATAACTGGAGAACGTACTGCTGTTTCTTAGTATAACAATGTGCCAGTAACAATGAACCGAAACCTGATAATCTGAATCTAGACTTAAGTCTTAGCCCATCAGTATTTAAAGGGGTTGTCCACTACTTTAAAATTGAAGGTGTGTCGCCCACCTGAAGCGGTCGCCCCGGGGACTTCACTCCACCTTCAGGGACACCACAGGGTCTCCACTTGTTGGTGTCTCTGGCCACAGGTATGTCAGGTTTATTTACATGGGAGTCGTGACGCCACTCACAGTTTGCAGTCAGGGTTATGGGTGACCGCCACTGCAGGTTTAACGAGCGTCTGGAAATATTTCAAAAGACTGACCTGCACATCCTACAAGTGTGTATAGGTGCCAGCTGAAAAAACCTAGCAAATACAAAATGGATACAGCCGCACACTAAATGCCATCAATGTATAAGGGAACTCTGGTACTGCATTACTGCTATATGAAAAAATGAGATTTTTAGTTTATGAATTGGCCAATGCATGTAAGCCCGGAAACCAAACGGCAAGGTAAATCTCAATATTCCGGGTCCCTAACTAAAATGCCACTATCTAGGTTAAAAACATCCTTGTCTGGGCAGCTAGACTAAAAATCTAACTTGAAATGCCACTATCTGGACTAACCTCCATGTCTGGGCAGCTAGGACTCCTGGTATAAGGATTGTGAACACAGCCTGGTTTATAGGGCGGAGTGCTCAGTCAGAAAAAATCTCACTGCAAATATTTCAAAAGACTGACCTGCACATCCTACAAGTGTGTTTGTGTTTGCTAGGTTTTTTCAGCTGGCACCTATACACACTTGTAGGATGTGCAGGTCTGTCTTTTGAAATATTTGCAGTGAGTTTTTTTCTGACTGAGCACTCCGCCCTATAAACCAGGCTGTGTTCACAATCCTTATACCAGGAGTCCTAGCTGCCCAGACATGGAGGTTAGTCCAGATAGTGGCATTTCAAGTTAGATTTTTAGTCTAGCTGCCCAGACAAGGATGTTTTTAACCTAGATAGTGGCATTTTAGTTAGGGACCCGGAATATTGAGATTTACCTTGCCGTTTGGTTTCCGGGCTTACATGCATTGGCCAATTCATAAACTAAAAATCTCATTTTTTCATATAGCAGTAATGCAGAACCAGAGTTCCCTTATACATTGATGGCATTTAGTGTGCGGCTGTATCCATTTTGTATTTGCTAGGTTTTTTCAGCTGGCACCTATACACACTTGTAGGATGTGCAGGTCAGTCTTTTGAAATATTTGCAGTGAGTTTTTTTCTGACTGAGCACTCCGCCCTATAAACCAGGCTGTGTTCACAATCCTTATACCAGGAGTCCTAGCTGCCCAGACATGGAGGTTAGTCCAGATAGTGGCATTTCAAGTTAGATTTTTAGTCTAGCTGCCCAGACAAGGATGTTTTTAACCTAGATAGTGGCATTTTAGTTAGGGACCCGGAATATTGAGATTTACCTTGCCGTTTGGTTTCCGGGCTTACATGCATTGGCCAATTCATAAACTAAAAATCTCATTTTTTCATATAGCAGTAATGCAGTACCAGAGTTCCCTTATACATTGATGGCATTTAGTGTGCGGCTGTATCCATTTTGTATTAACGAGCGTCTGGGGCTGATGGAGTCTACAGTCAGATGGTATGGCCTCCCGTGAGCGAGGCTGGCCCCAAGGGCTCGGGTGTGTAGAACAACAGGTCCCAGAATAACTCAGTCTCAGTCCAAGATGTCTTTCAACTGTTCTTTACTCACTTTCAGATGTTGTGTGAGGAACCCGGGCGATGCTAAGATAAACCAGGAGGAACCAGGTATCCTTTAGGCTGGTCTAATTGTAACCATTAACTCGCCTTCCTAGCACTTCTTGTTTCAGATAACCCCTGACTTGAAGTACCGTGGGATTCATCCAGGGAAGTCGCTACTGCCTTTTCTCTCCTTTTTGTACCGTTTGCCGGCAGCGTGGACCAAGGGAGATTGCTCCAGGCTCGATCCCCTTTATGGGCCCCCTTGTTGCTGCTCAGGCTCGGACTCTAGTTGGTTGGTGTGGGACTTGTGGTTCCCCTCAGCGGCAGGTTTAGCAGATCAATAAATGGATGTCTACTCTAGGGACCTGTTCCCCGTGCGTTTGTAGTCACCAGGAGTCTCCATACTCGACCAACTGACTTCCTCAGCGTCTTTCTGACCGACTTGCTGGTAACCGTTCTCCCCCGCTAACGGCTACTACATGTGCAGGGTCTGACTAGAGTAGCAGCACTCATCTCTTCTCCAGCAACCCTCTTTTTGCGCTTTCCGCTACCAGACTGGCTAGCTCCTCCTACTTTCCTTACAGCTGCTGCAACCTAGCTTCCAGCCCCCCCCTACACCCCTAGATGAGATGTGGAGAAAAGCCCCCTCTTGGGTGGTCTGCCCAAGGGTCCCCTCTAAGGTGTGGGAGACCTGGTTGCTATGTGTCTGTGTGTACACACCCCTTTCCCGCCTTTGGATTTACCTGGAAGCACTGTCCCAGCATGGGTGCAGTACTCAGTGGTGCCTGACCAGGTCAGGGGCGCCACAAAGGCCTATCCTTACGATAGGTCATCAATGTCTGATTGGCTGGGGTCCGACACCAAGCACCCCCACTGATCATTTGTTCTTGGTCCTGGTGGCAGCAGCAGGTAACCGGAAGTGCTCAGTTCCAGAGCTGCCCCGTCTTCTGATAGTGGCCGCAGGCGGGTGCTGCACATCCGCCTCCTATTGATCTGAATAGGAGGTGGATGTGCAGTACTTGGCAGCAGCCACTATCAGAAGACAGAACAGGTCGGGAATGGATCATTTCCAGCTGCCTGCTTCCACTGCTGGCACCGAGAACAGCTGATCGACGGAGATGTCGGGTATTGCACCCCAGCCAATCAGACATTGATATGGGGAGATAAGGTATGCACACCAGTGACTATGTAAGGGGAATACATGAAATAGCAGAAACTGCTGTGTGAATACTGACTTGAAAAATCCAATAGCTATATATAAGAGTGAAAACTACGCCAAAGTATTTCTCTACGTTGGGGTCCCTAGCTTGTGTGTGTCCTCTCATGCAGTTAAAATTTATTGTTAGTAGTTTTTCGTTTGTGAACCCTCCCCAACCACACCTATTGCCAATCCATATCATACGCATAAATAGCCTGGGTCTCAGCTTCCCATACACGGTAAGTTTTTTAACTGCATGAGAGGACACACACAAGCTAGGGACCCCAACGTAGAGAAATACTTTGGCGTAGTGTTGGGGCTCTATTGCATTGATCAATTCAGTAGCTAAATTTCTCTTGATTCATATGTTCATGGCAGTAATGCAGATTCCATTTTTCACATTTTCACTCTTACATATAGCTATTGGATTTTTCAAGTCAGTATTCACACAGCAGTTTCTGCTATTCCATGTATTCCCCTTACATAGTCACTGGTGTGCATACCTTATCTCCCCATAGTGATGTTTTTTTAGGTTTTTGCACCCAGTTCAGACTTAGAATGGTGTTCCAAACGTTATTCCTTATAATCAGACATTGATGACTTATCCTAAAGAAGGCCCATCAATGTAAAAATAGGGGACAACCCCTTTAATGAAGCATTCACAACAAAAATTACATTTCCTAGATCAGTGTTCCCCAACTCCAGCCCAAGAGACACCAACAGATCATGCTTTCAGGATTACATAGATGATAATTCAACCATCCACACAGGTGATGATTCTAACACCTGTGCAATGCTAAGAAAATCCTGAAAACGTGATCTGTGGGGGCTCTTGAGGCCTATAGTTGGGAAACACTGCCCTAGACCTTTCAAAATATGTACATTGTATGCAATGTACTGTCATTTTAAGAAAATACATATGGATTGTTGTTCCCGGTTTCCAGCACCGTTCCAGGCCTCTTCTCATTCAGATGACATCTGGATCACACAAGAGCTCAAGGACTCAAGAGCCACCAACAAAGCAAGTTTTCCTTACCATTGCGCAGGCATTGGAATCGTCACCTGTGCAGGTGATTAAATTATCATCTGTATAATACTAAGGAAATCATGAAAACTTGCTCTGTTGGTGGCTCTTGAGGACTGGAGTTGGGGAACTCTGGTCTAGGGAATACATATTTTGTTGGGAATTATTATTATTATTATTTATTATTATAGCGCCATTTATTCCATGGCGCTTTACAAGTGAAAGAGGGTATACGTACAACAATCATTAACAGTACAAGACAGACTGGTATAGGAGGAGAGAGGACCCTGCCCGCGAGGGCTCACAGTCTACAGGGAATGGGTGATGGTACAATAGGTGAGGACAGAGCTGGTTGCGCAGTGGTCTACTGGGCTGAGGGCTATTGTAGGTTGTAGGCTTGTTGGAAGAGGTGGGTCTTGAGGTTCCTCTTGAAGCTTTCCACGGTAGGGGAGAGTCTGATGTGCTGAGGTAGAGCGTTCCAGAGTATGGGGGATGCACGGGAGAAATCTTGTACACGATTGTGGGAAGAGGAAATAAGAGAGGAGCAGAGAAGGAGATCTTGTGAGGATCTAAGGTTGCGTGCAGGTAGCTACTGGGAGACTAGGTCACAGATGTAGGGAGGAGACAGGTTGTGCATGGCTTTGTATGTCATGGTTAATGTTTTGAACTGGAGTCATTGGGCGATGGGAAACCAGTGAAGGGATTGGCAGAGTGGCGAGGCTGGGGAGTAGCGAGGGGAGAGGTGGATTAAGCGGGCTGCAGAGTTTAGGATAGATTGGAGGGGTGCAAGAGTGTTGGAAGGGAGGCCAGAGAGCAGGAGGTTGCAGTAGTCGAGGCGGGAGATGATGAGGGCATGCACTAATGTTTTTGAAGATTCTTGGTTAAGAAAAGCACGGATCCGGGAGATATTTTTGAGTTGTAATCGGCATGAGTTGAAGAGGGCTTGGATGTGTGGCTTGAAGGATAGAGCAGAGTCGAGGGTTACTCCAAGGCAACGAGCTTGTGAGACTGGGGTGAGTGAGCAACCATCAAGTTTGATGGAAAGGCTTGTTGGAGGAGGTGAGTGAGGAGGAGGAAAGACAATAAACTCTGTTTTGTCCATGTTAAGTTTTAGGAATCGTGCTTCATTACTGTAAATACTGATGGGCCAAGACTTAAGTCTAGATTCAGATGATCAGGTTTTGGTTCATTGTTGCTGGCAAGTTTTTATACTAAGACACAGTACCTTCTCCAGTTATTGTTACTCCTGAGGAACACTTTTCTGTGCATCTTGGGTTCAGGAGAGAGAATAACTGTTTTCTTGTAGAACAGTGTTCCTTTAGAAACCCCAATTTCTTTTCATTACATTCTGTGTGCTCTGACCTGAATATAAAGCAAATCAAACAGAGTAGGGGAGCAGCTGACAGACCCCCTTAAAATATGTAGCATGAAGCTTTCTGTAAGATTTTAGCATAGCAATATACAGATTCAGATGTCAGTAACAATCCATTGTCGTTGATTAGCGGCATTGTGAACCTGCATAGTCTTCATTTTAATCACAATGGTTGATTTATGACATTAAACAATCCATTTCAATTAAACTGCTGTTCCAGGAATGACCTTTCTGAATAAAATTGGTTTCCATGTTCTTTACTCCCGCCTGCTGAGTTTACTCATTACCATACTTGTATAATCACTGCTCGTTTGATTATTCACTATAAATTAAGTTGATTGCTACAGATTCATGTCATTTGTGAATGTAAGTAGGCTCACGTGACTGGCAACTGCAGTCGCTAAAAACCTATACTGTATAGTGAGTGAGCCCCCAACTTTTTATTAGTCTATAAAAGATCCTGTTATCGTTGTTATATTCTATACTATATCTGCTCAAAATTGCTTATATAGCACCAACATATGGTGCTGTACATAGGTTTTGATGGCGCAAATGAGTTCCTGTGTTCAACGGGGCTAAAGCCACCAAATACATTATAGTACAGGTGGCTGAACTCACCAATATCAGTGGGATCAGCCAACGGTTCATTGAGTATAAAGACCTCGCAACTGTTCCTTGACCGATCATATCAGGAGAGAGAAGATCTAACACATCTTATTTCTCCTTTTGTACTCCAGAAGAGAAGCTGCTGGCAAAGATGTCTGGCACCGGATTTCTCATTAACAATGAAGGAGTCCTATAACGTCTGCCTGGGACCACAGTCTCAGGATGGCTGTCATGGACAGGTTAGAGGCTAGCCGCTCATTAAGCAGGTTCCGGAGAACCCCAAAATCCTTTAGCCCTTATACAGGAATTTTGAATTACTACAGGCCACGAAGATCACTACCTGTGGATGGTTGCAATTCCAAGAAGAGTAGTCATCAGGCAGGGTCAAACTAGGAGATACAAAAAAGGGACAAAATCGGCAGACAAGAGTGTAATCAGGAAATCAGGCTAAGGTCAAAACTGGAGATGGCAGCGGGGTACAAAAACGGCAGGCAGGAGAGTAGGCAGAGGTCAAAACACAGGGATCAATATACAGAGCAGGGCGAGAACCAGAGACAAAAAGGATAAACTAGACTCCATATCTGGCAGCGACCAGCAGACAGGAGGAGGAATAAGAAGGGTGTGGTGCCTTCCCATTGGCTGTGGCTGAAATGTGGTAAGTTCAGCTGGAAGGCACATGCAACCACAGTCAGCCACTGGTACTGCAGGTCCCAGGGAAACCAAGCTTAATAGATGGGCAGAGCCTGCACCCACCAAAGCTACTGGTACTGACTCCTCCCCACAGCGGGAATACAGTGACCAAAGCAAAAGTTGCAGGAGCGGACTCCGGTGGGGACGTGTCAAGCACTTGGTTGAGCTGAACATACTTGTGTGTGTAGGAGTCGGTAGAGAGAGCTATAGGCGGCATGAAAGTTGGGCCAACAGTTACCTAATGTTAATGGGGAACTTGATAATTCAATTTGTCTATCTCAGACCAAAGTAGGGCCACTTACACTTACAAGGAAAAGGGTAACAATGTTTTGAACTTTTGACTTTCAAGCTCCATATCTCTCCATCCACTATAGTTTTCAGTGTGAAACTTTTATTCTACAGATAATTATCTTGGCTATCTCACACATAAGTTTGACTTGCAACTATTTAGCATTAATTAATTATGCAGATTATTGTCATGTCATTGCATTGTTACTGTTTTGCTCCTGGCGGTGGAAAAATCTTTTTCTTCCTGTATATTACAACCTGTATTTACATTCCCTAATAGCTCAGTGTGCTATTAGGTTGATTCTCAAGAGAGAAGTCACTGATTCAAATCAAGAAGCCATGATGCTGATTTCCCAAAAAAAGAGAAACAGCATCATCCAATTCTTCGATAGCGGTCTCTCGTGCAACAAAATTGCCAAACCGCATCATATGAGTGCCATAACAGTTGGAAGAACACTAGATGAAGTCCATCCATCTATTGAAAAGCCAAAAAAGGTGGTGAATATTTGAAAAAAGCCCTAATATATAACTTTTAATAAGTTCAACAATAAAAAATTACCTAGGTCTATTTATAAAAAAACACACAATAAACGAACATGAAGCATCACATCTGGACCACCAAACTCAAAAGGGTCCAAATGTGTGCTGTGGCACATTAAAAAGAAATGACCACAATAAGCTGTACTAGACCCAATACAATCCGTCCTCTTTTTGGACTACAGTTTACTGATAAGTTAAATAATAATATATACATAAGGTTTTATAAACCCACGGGAACCGCCGGTCAGGTAAATGCTACCACCTAATATAGGGTAAAACAGAAGGAAGAGCCGTCGTTGAGTGAGGGCACCATGGGCGGGGCAATTTTTAGGGTGCCGACCTCCGCTTGATAGTTAGGGTCAGCATACCCCTTAGTTTTAGGGATAGTTCAGTTTTCATTGGAGAGTTGTTTCATTAGTGTCCAACATCTGATTCCATTTTTTTATTTATGACTATGCACTATCCCTGTAGTATGACAATGGGTATGGGCTATTGTCCTTTTAAAAAAATTCCCCCCTTCAAATTTACAGTACCTTTATGTCAGTTTGGTCCTACCTCCTTATTTAGTGTTTTTGTGGGTTGGCATTTTGATGAGGGGCGGAGCTCGATTGATTTTGGATATGTGATTTATATGGGACAAGAGTATGTTAAACTAAGCTCCTGTTTTTGTCTAAATCATTCTGTAGTAATAGCTATTTGTATATATTTCTACTGTTTTTCCTCAAATCAGTATTAATGTCACATGGTTTGAGATGATATCTTTCTTCCCCTTGTTTAGTATTGTAAATAGGACAGTGAACAGTGAACAGTGGCTCTGCTGTCTGTGTAGTGCAGTGTTTCTCAACTCCAGTCCTCAAGACCCATCAACAGATCATGTTTTCAGGTTTTCTTCAATATTAGACAACGAATAATTCCATCACTTGTGGAATATTAATGAAAGCCTGAAAACCTGATAGAGGAAAACCTGAAAACATGATCTGTTGGTGGGTCTTGAGGACTGGAGTTGAGAAATACTGGTGTAGTGAGAGGCGGTCCCGTGGGCATGTTAATGCTGATGTCACACCGACGGGAAGTAAGCTGAGGGTGGAGCGCATGCTGTGCGTTCCACAACAGCATGGGAATATTCTGAAGGATGACGCTATATAGGTAGGCGGACCCGGAAATGATTAGTTTCCCCTGCTATCACACTGCTCCTGCTGTCCATATAAGCGGTGTTTTTTTGAATGGTGAGCAGGGATGGCACACCACAGATGAACTGGGGAATGTTGGAAGTGGTAAGAGATCATGTTGATCCTTTTAATGTGTTAATATGTGTAATGGTTTGGTTGATGTGGCCTCAATGAGCCTTTTTTGTGGCATATGTCTTTACAGCCCGATAAGCGCTAACCATGTTGAATGGTGAAAATTGGCAGCAATATAAGCGCACAAGGGCTTTGTGCTCCCGTGATGAATCTGCCCAGAAGAAACGCGTCGGGGGCGTTTTAGTAATCTCTATGTTGTACCTGACTGTGATTCTTTGAATCAGAGGAATCCTACTAGGTGTACTGCTACATACTTGGGTGAGAGCATTCCTTTATTATGATTGATGTTGGTGATTGAAAAACATCCTTTCTAGAAAGACTGGGCTCCTCAGGGTGTTAATATCTTGTACTCACCCCTTCTTTGGTTATACATTTACCTGACGGGCGGTTCCCATGGGTTTATGAAACCTTATGTACAGTATATATTATTATTATTTAACTTATCAGTAAACTGTAGTCCATGAAGGGGATGTATTATATTGGGTCTAGTACAGATTATTGTGGTAATTTCTTTTTAGGTCAATTTGTATTGCTGAATTTATTAAAAGTTACATTTTAGGGCTTTTTTCTTGTTCTACACCTTTCGCTATTTGATATATCACTCTATTTAGGTGTAAAGGAATTTTTCCACGTTTTGGTATCTTGTAATCTAGTTTGGATACTTGACCATGTGGTCTCAATTTTGAGCTATATGTGAGTATTCTACAAGTTGAGTTATTTCGTACACTCAAGTACTATGGGTATAAAAAGGACAACACAGTGTTCAAGCAGGACAATGGCACAAAGCATGTGTTGATATTGGCAAAGAAATGGTTCAATGACAATGAAGTAGTGGTGCTGGATTGGCACCTACAGTCCAAAGACCTCAAACCAATTGAGAAATTGTGGGTAGAATGAAGAAAAAACTGTATATATTGTATACCCAAGTGATTTGACCAGTATGTACCAACATTGGGAACATGTAGAAGAGACCTGGGATCAGATTTTGGTCGAAACAGCTTGAATCTGATTGACAGCATGCCCAGAAGAATAGAGGGAGTGCTAAAAGCCAAAGGTGGGTTTACAAAATAATAACAAACATCGATACAAAGCTCCAAAAAACCATTTTATAATATTGGCAGAAGGGTACCATAACAAGGTCCCTTAAAGACCAATGCAAACTCCATATAAAACATTCAAAACACAGGAGAAAAAGGAGTTTTAAATGCAAAATATATTTATTGTAGACAAGGAGGGGTTAAGGCAGGAGATTTAAAACAAGTATGCAGGGCAGAAGTGGCAAAAAGATTATAGATGTCAAATACAAAGTTGTATATATACTAACAAGCAGGCATAAATAATATATATTAATAATATATGTATGCAGAAAACCCGTTTAGGAGATACAGTGATCTCTTGCAGATCGAGTGTGAGATGAACTCTCCAAAGGACATAAAGTGCTATAGTGCAGATTGATTCATAAATAGAAGTTCATCCAAAAACACACACGAGCGGGTGTTCTGCATAGACTCACCCCATATGTAGAAAACTAAAATGCCTGCCCTGAAAAATTTCACAAGTGAAAAACATACCTATATTAGGAAAAAGACAAGGGATCGCCAATGCCACATAGATGCCCCGAATAAAGAGGTAACCCCCCGGCCCAACGACACGTGTTTCGCCAGGAGGGGGCAAGTGCACCCCACCTCACGGCTTCATCAGGAGGGAAGAATCATCCACCAGCTATACCGTAAAGCATTTAAATAGGCCGCCGAAAAGTACGTTCGGCAAATGCTGAATTTCCGGTTGCGTCATCCCCTTGAATGACGCATGCGCGTTCCGCCAAAGACCGCGCCGCGGGCAGACCGGCCGCAAAGCAACAGGCGGCGCATGCGCAAGAGCCAGGACGCGTCATCCAGCTCCCCGCGCACGCGCCGCCGCCACAATAGCGGCCGAACAGCCGGCAGCAAGGCCGAGCGGAACGCGCATGCGTGCGGAGGACAACGCAATCTGACAATACTACAAAGATACCCCAGTGATTACAAATAGGTGTATTTAAAAACATAAGCACAAAGAGACAACAGTAAATTATTACAAGAGAATCACAACAAAATTTCTACATCATATCCAGATAAGGAAGCCTCCATGGTATGAGATATTGGACATGTCTTCATGTGATTCACTGTTTCGTGAGTCCAATCGATAACGTGCATGAATAGTTTAGATGGAAGTTCCATAAATGTAGGGTCAACACACGCTAGAGATCCGAATCTGAGTATAAAGAAACAGGAAAATCAGAATCCATGTGACAAAAGCGACCAAAAAATAAAAAATATAAAATAAAAATAAAAAATAATAATAAAAATAAAAAACGGGAAAAGAAAAAAAGGATGGACAATAAACAACCAGGAGGTAAAAAAACACAAAAAATTCAAGAAAGTTAAAAAATGCACAAAAGTGCATTCAAAAGTGGTGATGACGGAATAATTCATAGGAAGGATGCGAAGGAGATGGTCTCATTCAGACCCCTAGGGACCAGGGTGTCTAAAGTACTGATCCATCTCGCTTCGCACTGCGCTAGTTTTTTCTTTAAATCCCCCCCCCTGGATCCGCCACTTACTGAATCAATGCCCCGAATCACTAACAGGGACGAGTCGCAATTGTGATGCGCCCTGAAGTGTCTGGGCAGTGTTTTCAGGAGTGTGATGTCCTCCACTGATCTGGCTGCTTCAATATCACGCACATGCTCCCTGATCCTAACTCGGAGTTCACGGGAAGTGAGTCCCACATAGACCAGGGAGCATGGGCATGTAGCATGATACACCACGTGTGTGGTAGCACACGTGATATAACGTCTGATGTCATACGATCTCAGACCATCTGAGGAGGTGAAAGTTTTTGTACGGATCAGATTTTTACAAGCCAGACAATGGCCACACCTATAACACCCAAGGAGTGGGCCTTTAGAACCAAAGGGGTTCTGGACAGGGGGGACGTAATGGCTAACAACCAGCATATCCCTCAAATTCCGGGAACGTCGTGCAGTCATGAGTGGGGCACCAGTCAGGAGTCCCGATAGTATGGGGTCAGATAATAAGATAGGCCAGTGCCTGGCTTAAATACTCCTCATGGTGTCCCACTCATGATTGAACGTCCCGATAAATCTTAATTCAGGCTCATTGGGCTCGATCCTAGGAGCATAGGAGAGAAGCCGAGAACGAGGTGTCTTCTTGGCCCTCACATAGCCCTTCTTGATAACCCGGTTGCTATAACCACGGTCCCTAAAACGGCGCTTGAGGTCTGAGGCCTGTGACTCAAAAGAATGGTCCGACGAGCAGATCCTCCTCATCCTCAGGAATTGGCCAGTCGGTATGGCACGGATGGTAGATGGGGTATGGGCTGATGACGCATGCAGCAGAGCGTTGACTGAAGTGTTCTTCCGATGGACATCTGTCTGTATGAGGCGGTCAGGGCCTACCTCAATCTTGATGTCCAAAAAATCAACGCTGCTGCTGCTGTACTTATATGTAAGTTTTATATTGAAATCATTACGATTTAGATAGCCCATAAAGTTCTCGAGCTGCTCCACCGAGCCCTTCCAAAAAAATAAAATATCATCAATGTATCTCAGCCAGCACTGCACATGGGCGCTGGCACCCGCGCCATCGTCACCAAAAACCAACCTCTCCCAGAAACCCAGAAAAAAATTATGTGTGAGGGCAAAGTGGAGCAGCTCAAGAACTAAATTCCCCATTTTGCCACACCGACTGTCCATCCCAAGGAAGAAGCGGACCGCCGCCAGACCATCTTCATGTCTAATGCTTGTGTATAGGCTTTCAACATCAGATGTTACTATCAAAACGTCCTCTTCCACAGAGATGCCGTCAATCCTGTTGAGAACGTCCGTAGTGTCCTTGACATAAGAGGGGAGTGTCTCGACGATAGGCTTCAAAAGATGGTCAATGAAGCGACATATCGGTTTTTTTTTTTTCTTTTCAAAGATCAATTTTATCTCCAGAGGCGCGGCACTGCGATGGGCGCGGCATGCGCGCCTTCGTACGCCAACCTCTTCCTGGGTTTCTGGGAGAGGTTGGTTTTTGGTGACGATGGCGCGGGTGCCAGCGCCCATGTGCAGTGCTGGCTGAGATACATTGATGATATTTTATTTTTTTGGAAGGGCTCGGTGGAGCAGCTCGAGAACTTTATGGGCTATCTAAATCGTAATGATTTCAATATAAAACTTACATATAAGTACAGCAGCAGCAGCGTTGATTTTTTGGACATCAAGATTGAGGTAGGCCCTGACCGCCTCATACAGACAGATGTCCATCGGAAGAACACTTCAGTCAACGCTCTGCTGCATGCGTCATCAGCCCATACCCCATCTACCATCCGTGCCATACCGACTGGCCAATTCCTGAGGATGAGGAGGATCTGCTCGTCGGACCATTCTTTTGAGTCACAGGCCTCAGACCTCAAGCGCCGTTTTAGGGACCGTGGTTATAGCAACCGGGTTATCAAGAAGGGCTATGTGAGGGCCAAGAAGACACCTCGTTCTCGGCTTCTCTCCTATGCTCCTAGGATCGAGCCCAATGAGCCTGAATTAAGATTTATCGGGACGTTCAATCATGAGTGGGACACCATGAGGAGTATTTAAGCCAGGCACTGGCCTATCTTATTATCTGACCCCATACTATCGGGACTCCTGACTGGTGCCCCACTCATGACTGCACGACGTTCCCGGAATTTGAGGGATATGCTGGTTGTTAGCCATTACGTCCCCCCTGTCCAGAACCCCTTTGGTTCTAAAGGCCCACTCCTTGGGTGTTATAGGTGTGGCCATTGTCTGGCTTGTAAAAATCTGATCCGTACAAAAACTTTCACCTCCTCAGATGGTCTGAGATCGTATGACATCAGACGTTATATCACGTGTGCTACCACACACGTGGTGTATCATGCTACATGCCCATGCTCCCTGGTCTATGTGGGACTCACTTCCCGTGAACTCCGAGTTAGGATCAGGGAGCATGTGCGTGATATTGAAGCAGCCAGATCAGTGGAGGACATCACACTCCTGAAAACACTGCCCAGACACTTCAGGGCGCATCACAATTGCGACTCGTCCCTGTTAGTGATTCGGGGCATTGATTCAGTAAGTGGCGGATCCAGGGGGGGGATTTAAAGAAAAAACTAGCGCAGTGCGAAGCGAGATGGATCAGTACTTTAGACACCCTGGTCCCTAGGGGTCTGAATGAGACCATCTCCTTCGCATCCTTCCTATGAATTATTCCGTCATCACCACTTTTGAATGCACTTTTGTGCATTTTTTAACTTTCTTGAATTTTTTGTGTTTTTTTACCTCCTGGTTGTTTATTGTCCATCCTTTTTTTCTTTTCCCGTTTTTTATTTTTATTATTATTTTTTATTTTTATTTTATATTTTTTATTTTTTGGTCGCTTTTGTCACATGGATTCTGATTTTCCTGTTTCTTTATACTCAGATTCGGATCTCTAGCGTGTGTTGACCCTACATTTATGGAACTTCCATCTAAACTATTCATGCACGTTATCGATTGGACTCACGAAACAGTGAATCACATGAAGACATGTCCAATATCTCATACCATGGAGGCTTCCTTATCTGGATATGATGTAGAAATTTTGTTGTGATTCTCTTGTAATAATTTACTGTTGTCTCTTTGTGCTTATGTTTTTAAATACACCTATTTGTAATCACCGGGGTATCTTTGTAGTATTGTCAGATTGCGTTGTCCTCCGCACGCATGCGCGTTCCGCTCGGCCTTGCTGCCGGCTGTTCGGCTGCTATTGTGGCGGCGGCGCGTGCGCGGGAGCTGGATGACGCGTCCTGGCTCTTGCGCATGCGCCGCCTGTTGCTTTGCGGCCGGTCTGCCCGCGGGCGCGGTCTTTGGCGGAACGCGCATGCGTCATTCAAGGGGATGACGCAACCGGAAATTCAGCATTTGCCGAACGTACTTTTCGGCGGCCTATTTAAATGCTTTACGGTATAGCTGGTGGATGATTCTTCCCTCCTGATGAAGCCGTGAGGTGGGGTGCACTTGCCCCCTCCTGGCGAAACACGTGTCGTTGGGCCGGGGGGTTACCTCTTTATTCGGGGCATCTATGTGGCATTGGCGATCCCTTGTCTTTTTCCTAATATAGGTATGTTTTTCACTTGTGAAATTTTTCAGGGCAGGCATTTTAGTTTTCTACATATGGGGTGAGTCTATGCAGAACACCCGCTCGTGTGTGTTTTTGGATGAACTTCTATTTATGAATCAATCTGCACTATAGCACTTTATGTCCTTTGGAGAGTTCATCTCACACTCGATCTGCAAGAGATCACTGTATCTCCTAAACGGGTTTTCTGCATACATATATTATTAATATATATTATTTATGCCTGCTTGTTAGTATATATACAACTTTGTATTTGACATCTATAATCTTTTTGCCACTTCTGCCCTGCATACTTGTTTTAAATCTCCTGCCTTAACCCCTCCTTGTCTACAATAAATATATTTTGCATTTTAAAACTCCTTTTTCTCCTGTGTTTTGAAAATTTTAAAATAATAACAAAATATAACATAAACAATAAAACATTTATTTAGATTTTTAGGAGCAAAACAGTAAGAATGCAATGACATAACAAGAATCTGCATAACCACCGTATTTTCTGGCGTATAAGACGACTTTTTAACCACTGAAAATCTTTTCAAAAGTCAGGGGGTCATCTTATACACTGGGTGTCGTCTTATTCGGTGGTACACGGTGCTGCTGTCTGCCGTCATGGCTTTACTGCAGTTGAATGCTTTATGGCGACGGTGCAAAGCATTCAACTTCAGTAAAGCGCTGACAGCAGTGGCGGCCCTGTATATTGGACGTGATCATGGAGGAGTCTATGTGCCTGCGGTCCGCAAAAAGCACTTCTCCATGATCGCGTCCCATACACAGGGCCGCTGTCAGCGCTTTACTGCAGTTGAATGCTTTATGGTGCTGCAAAGCATTCTACTGCAGTAAAGCCATGACGGCAGCCTGCAGCGGCGGCTCCATGCACTGGACAAGATCACTGAGGAGGGTGGCATGGTGGCTCAGTGGTTAGCACTGCAGTCTTATAGCGCTGGGGTCCTGGGTTCAAATCCCACCAAGGACAATATCTGCAAGGAGTTTGTATGTTCTCCCCATGTTTCCGTGGGTTTCCTCCAGTTTCCTCCCACACTCCATAAAACATACAGATAGGGAATTTAGATTGTGAGCCCCAATGGAGACAGTGTTCCTGATGTTATATAAAGCGCTGTGGAATATGTTAGCGCTATATAAAAATAAAGATTTATTTATTTTATTTTATGTGTCTGCGGTCTGCCAGAAGAAGCTGAGCACACCGTGGGAACGGAGGAGAGATGAGAATATTTTTTATCCTGTGTAAACAACAGCATAATAGGGGACAAGAAGGGAACCAGTAGGAGGACATTACTAAGGATGGGCACATTACTAGAGGACACATTACTAAACAATGAGGACATTACTGCAGGGGACATTACTAAACAATTGGCACATTACTCGGGTCGGCTTATACTCGAGTATATACGGTATATCCCAAACTATTTTTAACTGAAAAGTTGGGGGTTGTCTTATACGCCCAGTCGTCTTACACGCCGGAAAATACAGTAACATTTGCTAAATAGTTGCTAGTCAAATTTATGTATGAGATGGCCAAGATGATTGTCTATATTATTAAGGTAGTCTCACACTCAAGGCTTTAGTAGATGGTGAGATTTGGGGTCTTAAAGTCAAAAGTTCAAACCATTGTTACCCTTTTGCTCATCAGTGTATATAGAAAGGTAATTAATTGATTGGTATGTTTTTGGAGGATGGGAGTAATTTATCGCCCTGACTGGCAGATTTTTTTTGTTTTTGTGTTTTTATTTTATCCTCCCCTTCTTCTAAAAGCCATAGCTTTTTTATTTTCTTTTCAAAATAACTGTATGAGGCTTTATTTCTTGTAGGACAGGCCTTCCAATTTTATATATATTATATATATTATATATATATATATATATATAATATATATATAATATATATATATAATATATAATATATATAATATATATATATATATGCCGCCCCACCAGCGGATCCATGGGTCTCCGGACCCGGGGGGTTAGGGACCACATTCAAATGTAAAAGGGAGTATTTACAGGAGATTTGGAATAGTCATGTGATGCCACCCGTCATGTGCAGTAGTTGTGAGTACCGCCGCTGCCATTAGGAGTACCCGGGGTGATGGAGTAGGGCAGCTAGGTGACGTTGCCCTCCACGGGTAGGGGTAGGCACCGGGGACTCTGGATAGTGATGCAGGGATGCAGTGCAGGGGTCGGTCGGGTACTCACTCAGCAACGAAGCAAACGCTGACAACAGGGTAAACCAAGTCTCTGAACACCACTGCCTCTCAAGGGGAGCTCGTCCGGGTCCCCGTCCCCTGCAGTGCTGCTGGCGGTCTGTAACCTGCCACCTGGCACTAAGTTTTAGATTGTCCACTGTGGTCCGGTAGCTTGGAGCTATCCGTGCCCCGCTCCCCACTATGGCTAAGTGAAGGAGCCTGCTCTCAGGAGCTCATGCTTGGGATTTCAGTGGGCTGCTTGCTAGGAAAGCCCTATCCCCCTCGTTACGCTAGTGCCCCCGATCTCTGCGCTGGTGGGAACAGTCCATAAAGGCCCAGTTCTCCTCTTGTTAATTGCCGGGTTGCCTGAAGCTTCTCCTCGACCTAGGGTCCGTGTACCCCATCGTGCCTTCGGTACCAGACCGGTGATAGGACCGGGCTGCCGGCCGTCCTCCTCGATGGGTTCCAGGCACCTAGCGTCCATCCCCTGCAACTGGAGGTTCGACTCCTCTAGGTCCAGACCACCGTCTGCGACCTAGTTTTCCTCTCCCCTGGGAGCTCCAAATCCCAGCTTTCTCAGAGCTCCTCACAGCTCGAGGGTCATTACTCAACTAACTGACCTTGACACCTCCCACCTCCCTGTCTGACCCCTAGGTGGTCGGCCCTATTTCTGCTTAAGCAGCCCACTGGTGTGCCTGACAGGTGTGGTGCAAAGTGTATCTAGGATTTGTGAATGCTGATGGAGGCAGCACTGCAGGATAGAGACCCAGAACCATGGGGGGGTTGAATACTGCACATGTAGGGCAGTTTGTGCAGTACCCTGTGACAACCTGAATAGACCAGGGGCGTCACATATACATATATCTATACATACAGTATAGAAAGAGAGAGAGAATTAACCACAGCAAGTCTTATTAAGTGTGAAAATAACTTATTCTGCAAACAGGATTACGGTAATTTAATCAGTCTTTAAAGAATCTCCACAAGACAAGTACAATACTTGAAATCGGCCCTCCCAGACCTTTTTCACTCTGTATTAATAATGAAGACATATGTAAGAAAGGTGAGCTTTTAAAGAAAAGAAAAATTAATAATAACAACTGGCACATAAAGTAGTACAAAGAGAGTATTACTCTGTAATAGATGATCACAAATTAAGTATATCGCATTAATATCCCGTAAAAATGACAAGACAGTAAGTTAAATAGTTATATGTCACATTAGTCCTTCTAGTCAATACCTTGATTTATCTGGTTAGAGAATTTCCAGTCTTGATATCTGTTCAATAGGACCTGATCGGCAGTACCCAGGAGCAGCAGCTACATTGCCTACGGAGCTGTGGTGTTCTACTCTGCCGCCGGTTTTGGTAACGGCTAATCTTTGAGGGTGATGAATGTTGGATTCCAATTGATCTTATATTGGTCTTTATATCCTAATGATAGGTTTTCAATATATAAGTGAACCCCTTTCATACAACCTTGTGTTGTAAGGTAAATTTTGTGATTTAGACATTATCCTGATTTCCATTCAATCTCGATTTTCCCTAGGTTTGTGACTGCCAACTAACGTATACAATGATAATGATGATGTATACATCCAACAGACGCCCATGACAGATGCCGAACAGTACATCCATTACCTATAGAGTCCCCTTGTACTATAAAAAAAACAACAAGCTCACCCTATGTGTAGGAAAGGTGTTCACAGTCTTCAAGTGTTCAAGGTGATATCCATGCAAATGTAACGACTCACAAAAAAATTATTTTTCTTAAGTTTAAAAAATAGCTGAACACAGTATTTTTTTCCTAAGGGTACCTTCACACTTAGCGATGCAGCAGCGATCCGACCAGCGATCTGACCTGGTCAGGATCGCTGCTGCATCGCTACATGGTCGCTGGTGAGCTGTCAAACAGGCAGATCTCACCAGCGACCAGTGAACAGCCCCCAGCCAGCAGCGACGTGCAAGCGACACTGCGCTTGCACGGAGCTGCCGTCTGGAAGCTGCGGAGACTGGTAACTAAGGTAAACATCGGGTATGGTTACCCGATGTTTACATTAGTTACCAGCGCACAGCTGTGTGTGCAGGGAGCAGGGAGCCGCGCACACTGAGCGCTGGCTCCTTGCTCTCCTACCATAGCTACAGTACACATCGGGTTAATTAACCCGATGTGTACAGCAGCTACATGTGCAGAGAGCCGGAGCCGGCAGCACAGGCAGCGTGAGAGCTGCAGAGGCTCGTAACTAAGGTAAATATCGGGTAACCACCTTGGTTACCCGATGTTTATCTTGGATACAGCTTACCTCAGCTGTCAGATGCCGGCTCCTGCTCGCTTCATTTGTCGCTCTCTCGCTGTCACACACAGCGATCTGTGTGTCACAGCGGGAGAGCGGCTTTGAAGAAAACGAACCAGGGCTGTGTGTAACGAGCAGCGATCTCGCAGCAGGGGCCAGATCGCTGCTCAGTGTCACACACAGCGAGATCGCTAATGAGGTCACTGCTGCGTCACAAAAAGCGTGACTCAGCAGCGATCTCGGCAGCGAGCTCGCTGTGTGTGAAGCACCCCTAAATATAATGACTTCACTTCACTAATTTAACTCTCCCCTGTTCCCATTTGTAATTTTCCCGCATAATCTCCTCCCTGCTATTCATCTGTCTACACACCCTCCATGCACCCATTAGCATTTGGTAACTAGTTAGACAGATACTGGCTGATTACGGCTTATACAGCTTTATATCATAACGTCTATTTATGATAATGATGGCTGGACCATATCTAACAAGCATGTTCTACCTATTGTCCCCTTCTCTCACGAGTCTACGGTGTTGCAGGACGGTAGTCATGGGCGAGAGATTGACTCCGAATACTGGGTGTGTGGACTTGCGTAGTGTGAGCCATTCACCTATGCAGGGCAGGATCAAATGACGACACATTACCACAAGGAGCCTACCAGTTCATTTCAAGCAACAGTACTTTACTCAATGGTTTATCTACATCAACAACTTTATACACCAGATAGCGAGCACATATCTTCCAGCACGTTTCATTTTCACAAAGCATGTTCAGACATATTCTCAGTTACCGCTGGGTTGTTTCCAATCTTACTGGTCCTGTGAGTCTCAGCACAATCCAGTCTAATGCTATAGTCCAATTTGTGACAGTCACCTTCCCTTCCAGCAGCTCCACATCCAGTCTCATCATAGAGGAGATGGTCAAGTATTAATTACTATAGCCAAAGTACAGCCTCATGCTCCCAGACGCTTCCATATCCACGTTTCTTCTCTTTGTAGAGGAGGGTTAGCCACTAGAACCACAGTAGAGCCTTGCACTCTCGAACACTTGGGGAGACTCCACCCGGGAAAATAAACTGTACTTGTGAAGCCCCCGATTACCTTCAGGTGCAGGTCGTCGCAGGGTCTCCACGGGTTTGGAAATCTTCTAGTCACAGGTAGGTTGACTTCAATGGGGGATTCATGACGCCACTCTCGGTATTGCGGTCAGGGCGACCGCCACTGCAGATTAGGGGATGCCTGGGGCTGATGTTAGTTGCAGTCAGATGTTGTAGCCTCCCGAAAGTAAGGCTGGCCTCAGGGCCCAGTGTAGGTGTGTACTACCATAGGTTGCAGAAGAACTCACACATCCCGAAAGTGAGGCTGGCCTCAGGGCCCAGTGTAGGTGTGTAGTACCACAGGTTGCAGAAGAACTCACACACAGAGCAGTGATGTCTTTCAGGGTTTTCTACTCACTTCAGGTGGCAGGGGTGAGTTAACCCGGGCGATGCTGTGATGCTCCAAGAGGGGAACGAGGCTCCTTCAGGCTGACTTAGGGGGTGGCTGCAGACTCGCCTTCCTAGCCCTCTTGCTTTTTGTGGTGAACCAGGCTTGAAGTCCTATGGGGTCACCCAGGGAAGTTGCTTCCACCTGTTCTCCCCTTTTCGGCCGGTTTGCTTGCAGCCTGGACCAAGTAACTGTGGTTGCTTGCCTTTTGTCACTATGGGCCCTCTCGTTGCTGCGTGGTTCCGGACTCTGTGTTTGTTTAGTGAAGGGCATGAAGTGCCCTCACCAGCAGGTTGAGCATCCCAATTGAATGGGCCCCTGCTCTGGGAACCTGTAACCCCGTGCGGGCTTGGTTTACCTGGCAGTCCCCGTACTCAGCCACCTCTCGGCACTCCGGCCTCAGGTGGTTTTCGGGCGGCACTGCAAGGTGACCGTTCTCCCCCGCCAGCAGCCACTGCACCTGCGGTGTCTGACTAGTGACAGCCTCCAGATTCCCTCCTTGCGACTGCTCTCTCTCCCTGAGCTTCACTAACTGACTGGCTCACTACTCCCTCCCCTCTGTGTCTGCCTCCGCAACTTAGCAACCAGCCTCTCTACCACACCCCTTGAGTGGAGATGGAGGCCACGCCCCCTCCTGGATTCCCCAAGGGGTCCCTTCAAAGGTCAGTGTGGGAGACCTGGTTACTATGCGCCTGTGTGTCCACACCCCGGTCAGCCTTCTGGATTACCTGTTTTGTACTACCCCCAGCATGGGTGCAGTACTCAGTGGTGCCTGACCAGGTCAGGGGCGCCACATACTCATGTCTCAGTCCGTTCTGACCTTTTTATGCTTGGGGCCTCATTGTTAAAGTCCCATTCTATGGACCCTTCTATCAGGGAGCACTTCATATGGAGGCTGGTCTCTAGCTTCAGCAATCTCTAGCGCTCCATGTCTCAGTTGGTTCTTAAGGATCATGCTATCTCAACTTAATGCTGGGTTCACACATAGCGACAGCAACGACGTCGCTGTTACGTCACCATTTTCTGTGACGCAACAGTGACCTTGTAAGTCGCTGTTATGAACGCTGCTTAGCTGTCAAACACAGCAGACACAGCAGCGATCATAATGACACGCGTCGCTGTGCTACATGTGCAGAGAGCAGAGAGCCGTGCATACTGCTTAGCGCTGGCTCCCTGCACTCCTAGCTACAGTACACATCGGGTTAATTACCCGATGTGTACTGCAGCTACATGTGCAGAGAGCAGGGAGCCGCGCACACTGCTTAGCGCTGGCTCCCTGCACTCCTAGCTACAGTACACATCGGGTTAATTACCCAATGTGTACTGCAGCTACATGTGCAGAGAGCAGGGAGCCGGCACTGGCAGCGAGATTGGCGGACGCTGGTAACGAAGGTAAATATCGGGTAACCAGGGAAAGGTCTTCCCTTGGTTACCCGATGTTTACCCTGGTTACAGCTTACCGCAGCTGCCAGATGCCGGCTCCTGCTCCCTGGTCGCTTCATTTCGTCGCTCTCTCTCGCTGTCACACACAGCGATGTGTGCGTCACAGCGGGAGAGCGACGACCAAAAAATGAAGCAACGAGCAGCGACCTCACAGCAGGGGCCAGCTCGTTGCTGGATATCACACACAGCGACGGGACGTCGCTGCAACGTCACAGAAAATGGTGACGTAGCAGCGACGTCGTTGTCGTCGTCGCTGTGTGTGACACCACAGTAAGTCTCCTTTCTTCTTTCTTTCCGCCATTATTCCACCACAGCATTCGACCTTCACGACCTACAGACTACCTGTCCTTATCTATGTCCCACCAGATCTTCACTACTCTTCTAGAAAGAACTATCTCTTACCTTATAAATTACCCCCTATCATTGTGAGCTACACGCAACACTTAACTATCGCTTACCTACCCTATTGTCTGGTAACTACTTATACAAGTGCTATACCATGTACATTATAACATACTATGCTATAGATGTAATTTTACTGCACATTACACAGGAACACATCACATGATACATTAATTACAAAAGATGCAGAACACAATTCACATTACATCACACGACAATACAATAAGGGCATTGGTGTCTTCAGGCGAAGGACACAACAGCACCCATGTCCCCTTACATTAGCAGGACCCTTACTCCTGTAACTGTTGAACTATGTGTTACTCTGTAATGTCGTTATTGAATCTACATGTCACCCTCAACCACTCAATTGTAAAGTGCAGCGGAATATGTTGACACTATATAAATAAAATTAATATTTATTATTATCGCAGGCTGGTTTTAGACTATTTTTGCCAAAGTATTTTAAAATTTAGGGAACAATACATTTAGTTACCAAGAGAAATAGACATTGTATTGAACAATAGGTTCTGTGTAGTAGAAATGTTCCTTCATGGCTTCGAAAACATCTGAAAGCTGCACTCTTGTCTACTCCAATTATGTCACTATTAATTTGTGAGTTTGGTCTCCAGTACAAGGAATGTCTCTAGGAATGCTATTGTTTCTACTAGGAGGGGGTCCTGGGAATACCTATTCTAAATAATGACCACATTTGTTAAACAGAACTGAAACTAATTGCAATTGTAAGACTGCTGTGGACCCCCTATACTCATCCATCTTGTGTTTGGACCCAATGGAGCTGGTTTTGTTCTCTACACTATTGTTATTTTACTGTTACATTTTCAGTATTTTTCTATTATACGGCGTGAAGATTTCTGCTTGAAATTAGGTCCTCTCAATAAATACAGAATTGATTAAAAATCTACCACATCTATCCCTCACTAAGGTTTTACTACATTTTTTATGCTTCATCATTTTTTAAATACTTCTGAGGTTCCCATAACAGCATGTGCCAGTCTCAGTTAAATGGGCCTATAATTATAAAAAATTGATATTTAAAGGGATCCAGTCAGTTTCGTTTTTTCCTCCAACCAAGTAGCATTCACATGTGTATGCCAAAATTCCCCACCTAACCATTCCTGTATAATGCTATTTATTAAAATCAATGTTTAACCCGATCACAACTGAGGACATACTGGTACGTCCTAAGTCATGAAGGGGTGATCACCACTGGCTGGTATGGTGAGCAGGTGGTGATCCCCACACGTCTGCTGATTTGTACAGCAGACATGTGTGTCTTGCAAGCACAGGTGGATCCGTGATCCAGATGTGCCTATTAAACCCTTATATAAACCCTTACATCAAAATGTGACAGCATGATTTAAAGCACCGCAACAGGTAAGCGCACTTACCCGCCATCATCAGAGGCCCCGTGACATGATCACAAGAAGCCGGTGGTTGCCATGGTAGTACAGGGTCATGTCATGACTCCTGTCGCTATCATAACTCACTTCCTGTTACAGCCGGCAGAGCAGCATCTGTAATAGAGATGAGCGAACCGGTCGCGGTTCAGCTCGAGGTCGGTTCGCCGAACAGAGCTCCCGTTCGAGTTAGGTTCGTCGAACGTTCGACGAACCGTACTCGAACTGCATAGGAAACAATGGCAGGCATTCACAAACACATAAAAACACCTAGAAAACACCCTCAAAGGTGTCCAAAAGGTGACAAACAACTCACAACACAACACAAACACATGGGAAAGTGACAAGGACATATACTCATGCGAAAACAAAAGAGCTGGACAAGGAAAAAGAGGACGAGACACAGATATAGGCATGGCACGCCCTTCTAAAATCATGTAAAACACCGCAAGGTGACTCCAAGCGGAGTCTCCCTTTTTTCCAAAAATTGGGCCACACACACACCCACCCCTTCAGTGGCAGCACTTGTGCCCCAGTTGTACACTTCACAGCTAGATTTGCATCAAGCACATTCAAAAATACGCTATTCTTAACCGTCCCCAGGATGACACCGGGGTAGGTAGCAAAGTCTTTCCTGATCCCAGCTCTGTTCATCTTGGCTTCTTTTAAAAACAATGTAAGCAAGGGTTACTCCAAGCGGAGTCTCCCTTTTTTCCAAAAATTGTGCCCCACACACACCCACCCATGCAGTGGCAGCACTTGTGCCCTAGTTGTACACTTCACAGCTAGATTTGCATCAAGCACATTCAAAAATACGCTATACTTAACCGTCCCCAGGATGACACCGGGGTAGGTAGCAAAGTCCTTGCTGAACCATGACTTGTTCATCTTGGCTTCTTTTAAAAACAATGTAAGCAAGGGTTACTCCAAGCGGAGTCTCCCTTTTTTCCAAAAATTGTGCCCCACACACACCCACCCATTCAGTGGCAGCACTTGTGCCCCAGTTGTACACTTCACAGCTAGATTTGCATCAAGCACATTCAAAAATACGCTATTCTTAACCGTCCCCAGGATGACACCGGGGTAGGTAGCAAAGTCTTTCCTGATCCCAGCTCTGTTCACCTTGGCTTCTTTTAAAAACAATGTAAGCAAGGGTTACTCCAAGCGGAGTCTCCCTTTTTTCCAAAAATTGTGCCCCACACACACCCACCCATTCAGTGGCAGCACTTGTGCCCTAGTTGTACACTTCACAGCTAGATTTGCATCAAGCACATTCAAAAATACGCCATACTTAACCGTCCCCAGGATGACACCGGGGTAGGTAGCAAAGTCTTTGCTGAACCATGACTTGTTCATCTTGGCTTCTTTTAAAAACAACGTAAGCAAGGGTTACTCCAAGCGGAGTCTCCCTTTTTTCCAAAAATTGTGCCACACACACACCCACCCCTTCAGTGGCAGCACTTGTGCCCCAGTTGTACACTTCACAGCTAGATTTGCATCAAGCACATTCAAAAATACGCTATTCTTAACCGTCCCCAGGATGACACCGGGGTAGGTAGCAAAGTCTTTCCTGATCCCAGCTCTGTTCATCTTGGCTTCTTTTAAAAACAATGTAAGCAAGGGTTACTCCAAGCGGAGTCTCCCTTTTTTCCAAAAATTGTGCCCCACACACACCCACCCATTCAGTGGCAGCACTTGTGCCCTAGTTGTGCACTTCACAGCTAGATTTGCATCAAGTACATTCAAAAATACGCTATTCTTAACCGTCCCCAGGATGACACCGGGGTAGGTAGATAAAGTCTTTGCTGATCCCAGCTCTGTTCATCTTGGCTTCTTTTAAAAACAATGTAAGCAAGGGTTACTCCAAGCGGAGTCTCCCTTTTTTCCAAAAATTGTGCCCCACACACACCCACCCATTCAGTGGCAGCACTTGTGCCCTAGTTGTACACTTCACAGCTAAATTTGCATCAAGCACATTCCAAATCCACAAGCATTTACTCTCCCCAGGATGACACAGGGGTAGTAAATTCCTGGTGGATCCATGACTTGTTCATTTTGATGAACGTTAGTATGTCCACATTGTCACTGGACAGACGCGTGCGCTTATCTGTCAGCACACACCCAGCAGCACTGAATACACGTTCAGAGACAACGCTGGCAGCTGGACACGACAAAATCTCCAAGGCGTAACTGGAGAGCTCTGGCCATTTTTCTAGATTTGAAGCCCAAAATGAGCAAGGCTCCATTTGCAAAGTCATGGCATCGATGTTCATTTGGAGATACTCCTGTATCATCCTCTCCAGCCGTTGACTATGTGTCAGACTTGTTGTCTCTGGTGGCCTTGCAAAGGAGGGTCTAAAAAAATTATGAAAAGATTCCATAAAATTGCTGTTACCAGCACCAGATACAGTCCTACTGGTACGGGTAGACTGTTGAAGATGACGAGACCGTCCCATGTTTGTCAAGTTACAACTGGGAGAATCACTCCCTGCACATGCACGGTTGTTTGGTGGAAAAGCCGAGCTAAGATCGAGTAACAGCTTTTGCTGATACTCCTGCATACGTGCGTCCCTTTCTATGGCTGGAATTATGTCACAAAATTTGGACTTGTACCGGGGATCTAATAGTGTGGCAATCCAGTAGTCATCATCACTTCTAATTTTGACAATACGAGGGTCATGTTGGAGGTAGTGCAACAAGAAGGCACTCATGTGTCTTGCGCAGCCATGCGGACCAAGTCCACGCTGTGTTTGTGGCATAGAGGTGCTACCCGTTCTTTCTTCCTCTGACATCTCCCCCCAACCTCTTTCAACTGAAATTTGACCAAGGTCTCCCTCATCTGCTGAGTCTTCCATGTCCATGGACAGTTCGTCCTCCATTTCTTCATGTTCTCCTGCACCTTCCTCAACATTTCGCCTGCTACTATGCGCCCTTGTTGATCCCTGTCCCCCATGGTCCCATGCCTGCTGCGTTGGTGATGATGAACGTCTGGACCTTGGTGATGTTGTTGTCCCTTGCGCATATGAATCCTCCTGTAGTTCCTCCCCTTCCTGTTGTCCCACCCCCTGACTCTGAATAGTGTTTAGCGTGTGCTCCAGCATGTAAATGACTGGAATTGTCATGATGATAATGGCATTGTCAGCGCTAAACATATTCGTCGCCATGTCGAAACTGTGCAGAAGGGTGCTGTTAGGACCAGGTGGACGGGCAGACCCAGGAGGTGGATCAAATAAGGAATAACGTTTAGAACACCATTCTAAGTCTGAACTGGGTGCAAAAACCTAAAAAACATCACTATGGGGAGATAAGGTATGCACACCAGTGACTATGTAAGGGGAATACATGAAATAGCAGAAACTGCTGTGTGAATACTGACTTGAAAAATCCAATAGCTATATGTAAGAGTGAAAATGTGAAAAATGGAATCTGCATTACTGCCATGAACATATGAATCAAGAGAAATTTAGCTACTGAATTGATCAATGCAATAGAGCCCCAACACTACGCCAAAGTATTTCTCTACGTTGGGGTCCCTAGCTTGTGTGTGTCCTCTCATGCAGTTAAAAAACTTACCGTGTATGGGAAGCTGAGACCCAGGCTATTTATGCGTATGATATGGATTGGCAATAGGTGTGGTTGGGGAGGGTTCACAAACGAAAAACTACTAACAAATAAGGAATAACGTTTGGAACACCATTCTAAGTCTGAACTGGGTGCAAAAACCTAAAAAACATCACTATGGGGAGATAAGGTATGCACACCAGTGACTATGTAAGGGAAATACATGAAATAGCAGAAACTGCTGTGTGAATACTGACTTGAAAAATCCAATAGCTATTATAGCAAGTCAGAGTTGCTGGATCAGAGTTGCCGACGGGCGCCGGGAGCGGAGACCGGGTTGCCTGGGGACCGCAGGTGATGGAGCATGGAGGCTGTGGAGCGGGGGACGCGTGGCAGGGGAGCCGGTGAGCAAGGCAGGGGAGCCGGGGAGCATGGCAGGGGAGCCGGGAAGCATGGCCGAGGAGCCGGGGAGCGTGACAGGTGCATAGGTCCTTGATCTGAGACCACTCCATCAGAGTGATCTTCCCCACCTCTGCATCTCGTTGGCCCAGGCTATACGTCATGACGTATTGCACCAGGGCTCGACGGTGCTGCCACAGTCGCTGTAACATGTGGAGAGTCGAATTCCAGCGTGTCGCCACATCGCATTTCAGGCGATGAACCGGCAGGCCGAAAGACTTCTGGAGAGATGCAAGTCGCTCAGCTGCGGCGGTTGAACGGCGGAAGTGAGCAGACAGTTTTCGTGCCCTGGTCAGAAGGCCATCTAGGCCGGGATAGTGTGTTAAGAATTGCTGGACAACAAGGTTCAACACGTGAGCCATACAAGGCACGTGTGTCACCTTGCCCAGGCGAAGGGCCGCACCCAGGTTTGCAGCATTGTCGCACACGGCCTTACCAGGCTGCAGGTTGAGTGGAGACAACCATTTATTAAACTCGGACCGCAGAGCTGACCACAACTCCTCAGCTGTGTGACTCCTATTCCCAAGACATGTCAAGCTAAAGACCGCCTGATGCCGTTGCGCTCTGCTGCCAGCATAGTAATGAGGCGTGCGTGATTCCTTCTGCGCAGTGAGAACGCTGGTGGCCTGACCAGGCAGGCTTGGGGCGGAGGTGGAGGACCCAGATGAGGTGGAGGAGGCAGAAGCAGTGGCGGAACTTGGACAGACAGAGGATTGACACACAAGTCGTGGGGACGGCAAGACTTGTGCAGCAGACCCTTCACCATCTATCACCATAGTTACCCAGTGCCCAGTCAGCGACATGTAACGTCCCTGTCCATGCTTACTGGTCCAAGTATCGGTGGTGAAATGCACCCGTTCACACACAGAGTTTCTCAAGGAAGCGGTGATGTTGTGTGCGACATGCTGGTGTAGTGCGGGCACACCTTTCTTAGAGAAGTAGTGGCGACTAGGCATCTGGTACTGGGGCACAGCGACAGACATAAGGTCTCTAAAATCCTGTGTGTCCACTAGGCGGAAAGGCAGCATTTCGGTAGCCAAGAGCTTACAGAGGGATAGAGTCAACCTCTTAGCTTTGTCATGGGTCACAGGAAATGGCCTTTTATTTGACCACATCTGAGGGACAGAGATCTGGCTGCTGTGTGTAGACAGTGTTGAGTAGGGTGTCCCTGGAAAAATGCAGGTTTGTGAGGAAAGTGCAGGCGGAGACATGATGTTGCCTTCATCCAACGTTGGTGCTATTGATGTCTGAGAGAGCTGTACACACTCACTTGTTTCCCCTTCCAAACCAACTGACGACCTACCAAGCAAACTGCCTGTTGCGGTTACAGTGGTGGAAGTTGTGCGTGGAAAACCAGGTGTGACAGCTGTCCCCACAGTCCTAGAAGATGAAGAGCGCGCAGATGCACTGGAAGGGGCAGGCCGTGGATGGTTCGCTCCGCTAGGCCGCATTGCAGCATGGTGAGCTTCCCACCGGGACCTATGATATTTATTCATGTGACGATTCATGGAAGAAGTTGTCAAACTGCTGAGGTTTTGACCTCTACTAACAGAATCACGACAAATTTTACACATCACATAATTTGGGCGATCTTTTTCTATGTCAAAAAAGGCCCAGGCTAGGCAAGGCTTAGAGGGCATGCGACCTGCTGAGCCCCCCCGACTAGTGGTCAGAGGCAGAGTGGTGGCTGATGATGCAGTTGTAGATGTGCTACCAGTTTCGACTCTGTCCAGGAAGGCGCAAGGTAACTTCGTCGTCGGTTGCATCCTCCTCCACCGCCTCTGTTGACCTCCTCGAGTGCCTGACTGGGGGTTGACAGTAGGTGGGATCTAGAACTTCATCATCAATTGTTGTGTTTGCACTCCCCTCCCCCTCAGACCGAGCCTCTTCTTGCCCTGACCGAATATTTAAGTTGTCATCCCAATCTGGTATCTCTGTCTCATCGTCATCAGTATGTTCCTCATTGTCTATAACCACAGGTGTTACAGTTTGTGACAAAGGGTCAACATTATGCTCAGAAACGTGGTCCTCACGGCCTGAATCAGAGTCACAAAGGTGCTGGGCATCACTGCAGACCATTTCCTGGTCTGTACTCACTGTAGCTTGGGAGCAGACCTCTGATTCCCAGGCTATAGTGTGACTGAACAGCTCTGCAGACTCAGCCATCTCAGTTCCACCATACTGTGCAGGGCTGATGGAGACTTCAGAGCTGGGAGAAAGCAAGTTTGATTGGGATGACAACTCAGAGGACTGGTGTTTTTTGGATGCGGTACTTAAAGTGGCTGAGAGGGCACTTGTTGGACCACTTGAGATCCATTCAAGCATTTTCCTTTTTTGGCCATCATCTAGCTTTGTTCCTGTTGTTCGTGTCCGTAAAAAAGGGAGCACATCGGATTGTCCACGGTAAGTAGTAGACATCTTACTTTTGCTGGTAGATGGTCTATCTTCAGCAGATGATAATGAAGCTTTGCCACCTTCCCCACGGACAAACCCTTTTTTTCCTTTTCCACCACGCCTCTTCCCCTTTCCACCAGCATCTGTCATTTTGCCACTCATGTTGATTGCGACAAGATTGTGCACTGAAAATGTGGTAGTAAAAATTGAGAGGTGGTGTAGATTGCAACGGTGGTCTAGCTTTATTAACAGCAGAATAATAAAGAATAAATATCCCTGACAATTCAACTACGGCCCTTAAACTGGTAGCGTAAATTGCTAGTATAATGGCTTAGTTATAATGAGTTGGAGTGTGCAATGCAGGCAGACGTGCTGCAAATATCTGTGCACTACTGGGACTATACAGAAGTCCAATAGCCACGTTTAGGATGCCACTAAGTTCACTCAGTGTTTGCTAGTATAATGGCTTAGTTATAATGAGTTGGAGTGTGCAATGCAGGCAAAGGTGCTGCAAATATCTTTGCACTAGTGGGACTATACAGAAGTCCAACAGCCACGTTTAGGATGCCACTAAGTTCACTCAGTGTTTGCTAGTATAATGGCTTAGTTATAATGAGTTGGAGTGTGCAATGCAGGCAGACGTGCTGCAAATATCTCTGCACTACTGGGACTATACAGAAGTCCAATAGCCACGTTTAGGATGCCACGAGGTACACTCAGTGTTTGCTAGTATAATGGCTTAGTTATAATTAGTTGGAGTGTGCAATGCAGGCAGACGTGCTGCAAATATCTTTGCACTACTGGGGCAATACAGCAGTCCAACAGCCACGTTTAGGATGCCTCTAAGTTCACTCAGTGTTTGCTAGTATAATGGCTTAGTTATAATGAGTTGGAGTGTGCAATGCAGGCAGACGTGCTGCAAATATCTGTGCACTACTGGGACTATACAGAAGTCCAATAGCCACGTTTAGGATGCCACTAGGTTCACTCAGTGTTTGCTAGTATAATGGCTTAGTAACAATGAGTTGGAGTGTGCAAAGGGCAGGAGGGTACAGTGGCAGGGTTGTGGGTCTCTGGGTAGAGGAAAGGAAGCCTGCCTTTCTATCCCTCCTAATGGGGAAATGCAGCGAGGAAATCCCTGACCTTAGCTACACAGACGCTGTCATCTTGTGTAGCTGTTAAACTCTGTTTTCAGGACCTGTCACCTATGGCTCTGACCCTGCCGGTATGAGCCCTTAAAAGGACTGATAGAAAGTGCTATCCCTAAGCTGTCCAGCGCTGTGTATGGAGCGTAATACAGCTGTATCGGCGATAGGAGCTGCGCCAGTGATGTCTGACACCAAGGACGCAGAAGAGATAATGGCGTCCGGACGGGCAGATACTCGTTTTTATAACGCAGGGACATGTGACATGGACATCCTATCACACATGGCTAAAAGTCCACTTAGCTGTGTGTGTGTCTGGGATTGGCTGACATGCTGGCCCTCCCCACTACACGCGCGCGCTTAGGGAAGGAAGACAAGGAAAAAAAAAAAAATGGCCATTATACATACAGCAGTGATCTGAATGCGCTGTTCCCGCACACTATAAACTGAAATGTCATAATAGTGTGAGTCACAGAGTGACTTACACTATTACAGCGGAAAGCCAGCTAGGAATTAGCTGGTTTTTTTTGCTGCTAGAACCGTTCTCGAACGTATCTAGAACTATCGAGCTTTTGCAAAAAAGCTCGAGTTCTAGTTCGATCTAGAACAGCCCCCAAAATCACTTGAGCCGCGAACTGGAGAACCACGAACCACGAACCGCGCTCAACTCTAATCTGTAACAGAAGACGAGCATTTCTGCTGGTCTGAGCTGTGCAGCTCTGATCAGGAGAAATGAATGAGCAGTCAGACAGTTGATCCTTATAGTCCCCTAGGGGGACTAGTAAAATAAACAAAAAAGTAAACAAAAGTTTTAAAAATTAAAAAAAAAATCATCATATTGTCATGTGATGACTCCTGTAGCTATCATGAGTCACTTCCTGTTTCACCCAGCCAAGTGCTGCCAGTGATAAGAGGTGAGTATTTCTGGTGATCTCAGCTCAGCTGTGTAGCTGTGATCAACATAAATTAATGAGCGTTCAGACTGCTGATCCTTATAGTCCCCTAGAGGGACTAGTAAAATTAAAAAAGAGTAAAGAAAAGTTTTAAAAAACAAAACTAAAAATTTAAATCACCCTCCATTCGCACCATTGAAAACTAAAGGGTTAAAAAAAATATGTATATGCACACATTTCATATCGCCTCATTCAGAAATACCTGATCTATCAAAATGTAAAATCAATTAAGCTGATCGGTAAACGGCATAGCAGTAAAAAAATTCTAAACGTCAAAATTACGTTTTTTGGTCATCGTAACTTTTCCGCAAAATGCAATAATAGGCAATGAAAATGTATCAGCTGAGCAAATGTGGTACCATTAAAAATGTCAGCTTGAGCCACAAAAAACAAGCCATCACTGAGTCCCATATCTCGAAAAGTGAGAACGCTAGTGGTTGTGGAAAATGGCGCAAAAGTGCACCACTTTTTTGGACAAATTTAATTTAACCCCTTAGCTAAAAATAAACCTATACATGTTTGGTGTCTACAAACTTGTACCGAACTGAGGCATCACAAGGATACATTAGTTTTACCATATAGTGAACATGGCGAATAAAATATCGCAAAAAAAATCATGCAATCGCACTTTTTTTGCAATTATTCCCCACTTGGAATTTTTTTGCCATTTTCCAGTACACTACATAGTAAAACCTATGGTTTCATTTAAAAGTACAACTCGTCCTACAAAAAACAAGTCCTCATATGGCAAGATTAATGGAAAACTAAAAAAGTTACGGCTCTTGGAAGAATGGGAGCAAAAAACAAAAATGAAACAACGGAAAAATGCCCGGGGGTTAAGGGGTTAAAGAAAGCATCGGTGGGTAAAAGTGGTGTAAAAACAATAAGTCACAATTTTCTTGTGCAGCCTTGCATTGTAAATAATAATATAACCCTTTAAAAGTCAATTTTGACTTTTAAAGGGTTATATTATTACTTGTTATGCAACACTCCCCTTTGTCATAAAGCAGCCTTGCATTGTGCAAAAACATTTTCAACTTTTCCTAGTTTTTTATACCAGTTTTCTGGTGAAAAGCTTTGTTGAATCTCAGAGTTTAAGGCTATGTGCGCACGTTGCGTTTTTTCATGCATTTCGCAGCATTTTGAACTGCAGCGTTTTAATGCCAAAATGCATGCGTTTGGATTTTCAAGCAAAGTCTATGGAAAATTGGGATTTCTTGTGCGCACAATGCTGTTAAAAACGCAGCGTTTCAGTTGCAGAAAATTTGGCAAAATCTGTGTGTTTGAAGAAGCAGCATGTCAAATGTTTTTGACATTTTGGCAGCGTTTTGCTAACATTAGAGTCAATGAGAAGTTTCAAAACGCAATCCAAATCAAATTCCCAGCGTTTTACATACTTTTTTGACAAAATAAACGCATGCGTTTTTGACATTATATTAAGGGCATGATATGTCCCTTTACACACACATAGTCCGACAATTAAATTAATGAAAATCCATATTTTAACGTTATTTTAAACATAAATGTTAGAATCATTTTAATAAAATAATCTATTTTGTGTGTGATTTTAATCATGATTTTTGTTATCATTTTTTTCCTTTTTTTTCCATAGTGTTTGTATGTTTAAACTTTATTTAGTAGTGTATTTGTATTCAAAACGCATCTGACTTTAAGCAATGAAAAAGCATGTAAATCGCGGTAAAAACACGGCTAAAATGTGGTAAAAACACAAGCGTATTTATAGCATTTTTGTGGACACAACCAAATTTGACAAAGACAATTTCTGCCAGAGGATGCGTTTAGAACTGCAAGTAACTCAACGCAAAGTGCGCACATAGCCTAAATGACAAGAAAACCATGTCTCAGCACGCGGATTATCCCTACATGAAAGGAGTAATCTGAGTGTGACTACCTGCCACCATTTCTGGGGGAAATCTCTTTAAGTGAATTGTCACTTATGGTTTGAAAATTTGCAACTGTATGAAGATTTTCCATTAAAAATGAGTGCAGTTTTCCAAAGGAATTTTCACCCTGAAAAATTGTTGCCAATGTTAGACTGGAGACATGGACGGTTACCATAGGATAGATTATCATTCAGCATGATTGAGAAAGTGAGGTTTTACATTAAAACTTTTAATACCACAAATGCTGCTTGCGTCGGTTGTCTGCAGTAAGCGCTCCCCTTCCCCCTTGAGTGATGCTGTAGCCTTCAAGTCAGAATCTGCTATAGTCATTAGTTTAGAGCAGACAACAGTGGTTGTGAATTGCATACTGCAGAAGGCCAAGGGCACTTCAATGTTGAAGAATGCCCCAAAAGTGCCCACTGGATTAAAACTTCACTGATGTGCTGCACTACGGGTGTGCGTAAAGCACATCTGTCACTAGATTTCACAATACAGATTAAATACATAATTAAGTAAATGTCTTAGACCTGATGAGACTTGTGTCCTTACTTTGATGAACCAATTAACAATCCTGAAATTAAAATGAGCTTTTTATATGTCCAACATTAGATTGAGAGAGCTAATGAGCTCATGTGCATTCAATCTTCTCCCATACGGCCTGACTGACAGCTACAGCTTGTACTGAGCAGTGTGAGATCTCAACATCAGCCAGAGGGATACTGAGGAGCTGTCAATAAGGATAGAGTGATGAAAATTCAGTTTATATGTTAATCCTTTCACAGCCTTGGACACACCTGAATGTCCAAGGCCTTGTCTATCCCTTTAATACAGGCTCGCTTGGTGAGCTCACATTTTTTTTCCGCACATGTTAGCTGATCTAATCAGAAGATATGTGCAGCTCAGATTCATCCTTGCACCTGTTAGCTAGTTAAATCTTGCTGTCATTCTCTGACAGCGGGATTTAATGCGCTCAGGCAGGAATTGCGTTGTTCCCCGCTGCTATCGTCAGCTCTGTGATGCAATCATGGGGTGCCGATGGGTTGTCATGATAGACGGAGATCAGCTGATCATTCCTGTTGCTGTCATGACAAAGTTGCTGTGAATGCTGGCTGATCATCAGCATTAAAGGTAACCCTGTGGGCATGATTCCATGGATTTACATGAGCAACATCCCGACGCTCCTTGAGATCCTGCGCACCACCATTCCCGCAGCCTTGTTTGTCAGCCGGTGCTTGCTTCTCGTCTTCAGACGCACACTGCGCATGACCAGAACCACAGGAGTTTTCTGAGCGTGTGCAGAGCATGTCTGAAGCCGAGATGCAAGCACCCGGTTAACAAGGTTGCGGGAATGTTAAGTGCGCACAAACGGAATCTCAAGGAGCGACGGTATGTTGCTCATGTAAATCCATGGAATCACGCACGCAGGGGCTATGCAAACATGCAAACGCCCACAAGGTGATGCGACGCCCATCGAGCTAGAGCCCCTGATCATTTACATAGGGTACACATAAGTAATAAAACATATTTTTATACATGCACATTACACAATATTACAACACAGGGATGGGTAGGAAGGGGTTACTAGGCCACACATCATCCTGCTACTAGGTTAGAACATATGAATTACTTGACAGGTTCCCTTTAACAGACGATCAGCATTTCTGCTGTTCAGAGCTGAAGCATCTCTGAACAGCAGAAGCGATCGGATAGTGCTGTTATAAACACACTTAAAAGGACTAGTAAAATCAATAAAAAGTTTTAAAAAATATGAAAAAATAAAAAACGCAAAAAGTTCAAATCACTCTCTTTTTGCCCCACTGAAAATAAGACAATTAAAATAAAACAAACAGAACACATATTTGGTATCACCGAGTTCAGAAATGCCTAATCTATCAAAATATAAAAAAAATAATCTGATTAGTAAAGGGCATAGTAAGAAAAAACAAAATACCAGAATTACGTTTTTTTTTATTGCCACAACATTGCAATAAAATGTACTAACAGGAGATCAAAACATCCCATCTACCCAAAATGGTATAATTAAAAATGTCAGCTCAAAATGCAAAAAATAAGCCATCACTGAGCCCCAGATCTCGAAAAATGAGAATGCTACAGGTCTCGGAAAATGGCGACAAAAGAGATATTTTTTTTTTTTTTCACCACTTAAATAAATGTTAAACTATTCATGTTTGGTATCTACGAACCCATACCAACCTGGGGAATCATAATGCCAGGTCAGTTTCACCATACAGTGAACATAGTAAATAAAAAACAATCGTGGTATTACACTTTTTTCCCCATTTTCCAGTACAATATGTGGCATAATGATTGGTGTCATTCAAAAGTACACATCGTCCCGCACAAAATGAGCCCGTATATGGGTACATTGATAGAGAATGTAAAAAAATTATGGTTCTTGGAAGAAAAGGAGGAAAACACTAAAACAAAAAACGGAAAATCGCAGAGTTATGAAGTGGTTAAAAAGGGATTATCCACCCATTTTAACAAGTATTATCAAAGTAAGTACACCAGTCTTATCAGTTCTAAGAGATCAATTAAATTATGTATGCAGTTTGTTTTGTGAAATATTTTTCAGACACTTTTCCAGGTCTCCTAAGGCCATGTGCGCTCGTTGCTTTTTTCCATGCGTTTCCGCAGTGTTTTGAGCTGCAGCGTTTTAATGCAAAATTGCATGCGTTTTGATTTCCAGGCAAAGTCTATGGGAAATAGGGCTTTCTTGTGCGCATGATGCTTTTAAAAACGCAGTGTTTTAGTTGCTTAAAATTTGTCAAAATCTCTGCGTTTGAAGAAGCAGCATGTCAATTGTTTTTGCCATTTTGGCTGCGTTTTGCTAACATTGAAGTCAATGATAATTATCAAAACGCATTCTAAAAGAAAATTCTAGCGTTTTACATGCTTTTTTGATGCTTAACGCATGCATTTTTTACATTATTGTGAGGACAAGCAGTTTCTAATTGCCCTCACATCCATTCCGACATTAAAAAATGAGTGAAACAATACTGTTAGTTTATATTGCACATAATTATTCAATTGCTATAATAATTTTCGGTAAATTATCATTATAGTGTATGAATTATTGTATTATTGTAATGTATTATTATTCTTTTTAGATATTTTTCAATGTTTTCCTACTGTTTGAATGTTCAAACTTTATTTAGTTGTGTATTTGTGTTGAAAACGCATCTCAATTTAAGCACTGAAAATGCATGTAAAACGCGGTCAAAACGCAGCAAAACGCTATAAAAACGCTTGCTTATTTGCTGCGTTTATGTGGTAAAAAACAATTTTGACAATGACAATTTTTGCCTGAGGATGCGTTAATTTCTGCAAGTTACTGAACGCAACGTGCGCACATGGCCTTAAGGCCTGTTTCAGACATCAGTAATTCTGGTACGTATGTGCTAGTTCTTTAAGGCCCCACTCACACTTGCGCTATTTTGACGCAAACGGAATCCGTCACTACTGTATTACAGTTCATTTATTTACAGTGTAAGCGCGACACCATGTGGACACATGCGGGTAGTGCATGAGTCATGCTGTCGTTCTTCCACTGTAAATAAATGAACTGTAAACATTAGTGACGGAGTCCGTTTGCGTTGAAACAACGCAGATGTGAAACCAGCCTTATGTACCAGAATCACTGACATACACAGACCCATTATAATCAATGGGTCTGCGCACACATCAGTAATTTTTCACTGACCGTGTCTCCGTGCGGTGCACATGCGTGTCCGTGATTGCCGCACGGAGACAAGTTTTTTTTTTCTGGCATCATTGATGTCCCATGAACCACACTATGGTGTGCTTCATGAAATACGTACCAGAAAAAAACGTACATTGAAAATAAAAAACATTTTCAACTCACCCGTCTCCAGCAACGCTGTGTGCAGTCTCTGCTCTCTGCTTCTTCCTAGCCGGCTCATTATGGCATGTACATTCATGTATGCAGCCAGAGCTGACCCAGAAGTAGCTGCAGAGGTGAGAGACAGCAGGGGTGGAAACACAGCAGAGCCAAAGACTTGAGCACCATGGACAGCAGGTGAGTATACGTTCATGTGCAATCACAGACCACGGAGCATGGATCACGGATTGCACATGGACAACCCACGTGTGCCGTAAATCACGGCACACGGAGGGACATATACGTTTTTAACACGTCAATGAAAAACATCTGTTTTTCACTGACTTGTGAAACAGGCCTAAGGCTGAATTCACATGTCCTGTAATCATCTGTTAAAATGGATCCTGCAGAGATCCATTGGGAAAAAACAGTTCTGCAAACACAAAGTTTTGTTTGTAGAGTCATAATGAACGCAATTTGAACTTCTAAATTCATTTGATAGTGAGCATGGTACTACCATCTGCAACTACCATGATTAAGTAAATGTAAGAGTCGACCCAGGCCTATAGTAATTGCATGTATCAGTACAGACTGTCAACATTGAAAAAAAGTCAGTTAACTTATATCTGGAGAAATTAAAACTTTACATTTTAAGAGAATAAGTGACATATTAATATACACATAGCCTCCAACCTTCCCGGATTCAGCAAGCTGTCCCAATTTGAGGTTTCAGTCCCGCTGTCCAGGCAGTCATGGCTTTTGTCCGAACTTCCTCTCATCTTTCCTCAACTCTACAGTTCCTCCTCCTGTTCATGGGCAGGACTTGCTTCTCCCTGATCTTACATAAACTAAAATAAATATTTTTGGGACTCAAACTCATGAAATCCTTGTCCATAGCCACTGCTCACACTGAAAGATAGGAGAATTTGGTATACTTTACAAGGAAACTAGAAGCATATTATACAAGTACATAGAAATAAAAAAAACAACGAAAAAGAATTACAAAAATGTTAGTTTTTTTTGTATTAGCCATACCAGGACTCGAACCGCCCACCTTCAACATTGTAGACAGCTGCTAAACATTTGAGCCACAGACACCAGACTATGATGATGTCATTGAGAGGATTTTGTGTATTTGAAGCTGCATTGAAGCTCCACAGGTAAATTATACTTATATTGTACATAACAGTGCCCCTATATTTTACAGGGAGAATAAAATAAAGATTTTATTTTCTTCCTATAAAATAACTAAAAAACAATAAAATAAACAATTACAATAATTACATTTTTAATGTGCTTTTTTTAAAAAATAATAAATATAACAAATCAGCAAATAACATGGTCAGACTTTATGTCCCTGTAGTCATAATGACCCGCACAACACAGTGATAAGATTATTTATGGTGATTAGTCAATGGCATAAAAAATGGTGCGATTGATTATTGTTCTCTCTTAAACCCATAAAAAAATGTAATAAAAATGTAAGGCTAAGGCCATGTTCACATGTAGCATAAATGCAGCATTTTTTCAACTGCTTTTTTCTGCAGCTGTCCGCATCACACAACACAATAACAATCTTCTCTGATTATTGTGTCCTGCATTTCTGTTTTGTGTTTTCCCACTTATTTAATGTGTTTTTGTTGCATATGTGAATCTGTTTTTTTAATGTTTCTTTAATAGTACAGAAAAGCTTTGAATCTGCTTTTAAAAATGGAACAGAATTGATTTTACTTAAGTTTTTTTTTCAGACTCCAGATATAAACTTCTAAAGGGAAAAAAAGCACCAAAACTGCACAATTCAGCAGCCATTATGCCCCTAAAGATGCTGTAGAATTCTGCGGTTTTGGTGGGGTTTTTTTTCTCTAGAGGCTTTTATTTGAAGCCTAAAAAAGCATGTAAAAACTGCAGTTACTTTTTTAAGTGCAGAATCAAAGCTTTTCTGTAATATAAAAACCACTTTAAAAACGCGGCTTCACATCTGCCCCAAAAATGCATCAAACGAGGGGGAAAAGGCATAAAAAAGGCAGCAAAGATGCAATTACCAGAGAAGATTCTTATAGTGTAGTTTGTTGCGGACACCTGCAGAAAACAAAAAACACATTATCTATGCAATGTGTGAACACGGCCTTAACAGAAACAAAAAAGCCAAATATCGTATAATGAAGCTACGTAAAGATGAGAAAGTTAAGGCTGCTACAACTAAGATTTCTCACGAGCTGCTCCAATGCTCTGGAACACACTACCAAGATCAATTTGATTAATTCACAACATCCATACCTTTAAGCAGGCCCTAAAAACGCATTTCTTTAGACTAGCCTATCACCTCACCACACTCATCTAACTAGTCCCTTTCTGCCCTTTACAAAATTTACTTCCAATTCTTGTCCACTTGTCCTTCGGGTTCCTTCCTCTTCATGTACTTTTTTACACTCTGTATGTATAAATTCTGGCTGGTGACCGATCCACGCAGCTGGTTTTGAATCCCCTAAAATATTGATGGCTGGACCATATATGACAAGCTTATTTTTCCCCCCAATTCACATTTTGTGCCTCCCCTATTTCCTCATAGACTGTAAGCTTACAAGCACGGCCCTCACTCCTCCTGGTATCTGAATTTTGTTATTCTGTAATGTCTCATATTGTCTGTACATGTCCCCTCTGAATTGTAAAGCGCTGCGGAATATGTTGGCGCTCTATAAATAAATATTATTCTTATTATTATTTATATTATTAATTATTATTATTATTATTATTATTATTATTATTAATCAATGAACAAAGAAAAAAATCACAAGTTCCAACTAGAGATGAGCATAACGCACTGATGACGTCACTCCAGCCCTGAATAATCAGCTGGAGTGATGTCATCTGTAAGCTGTAATGGGGACATGGGTCTGTCTGGATCCCAGAAACTCACGCTTTTATGCACACACACTGATCACAAGCAAACATGTCACAGGTGAGGATGTTACCTTTATTAGCCAGTCAAACTTCTGTGTATGTTAGCAGGCTAAAATCACCAGGGTATGTGAATTTTTGATCATGGTAAATTGAATGTTTTTGGTTGTCATTATGATTTAAAAAGAGAACGCAGTAGTTTGCCAATAAATGGCTTCACCCAACCACTAACCATGAATGGAAAAAAAAGTTTTTGTGTTATCATTTATATTCTCTGACAAAAGGCCAAGAAAACAAAAAATCTGCTGCGGTATGTAAACTTTTGAGCACAACTGTATGTAGGCATCAGCACCCAGGTGCAACTACAACCCCTGTCTCACATCTACCTATCTCTATACCTATTGTATTTATTATTTACCTATCTACTATCAGTCTGTCTATCCAAAAGAGAAGAACGGCAGCACTGCAATATTAATTAGCAAAAAAAGTCAGACTCTTTACTAACCCATGAAGTGCAGTACAACATTTTGGCTAATACACATCTATACATCTATCTCATTTCATGGCCGATGACATAACCATATGTTTAATGCTTCAGCTCTGCATGTCCAGTGAGTCTGTATTAGCGATGGCAGCAGTAGGGCCTCAGTGTGGAATTTGGCTTAGGTGATGAAGGTTATCAGTTAGAATCCAGATTAACTAAAGTAGTGTGGACAGTTCTGAGACTGAGATCTCCTAAGTACATGAGTGATAAAAAGTTCATCCATTGGGAACATGTGTAATGTTTATGGGTAAGATCAAAGAGCCTACCATGGTTATATAGTAATGTGGAGGCCAGCTTAAGGCCAGGGCATCTGCCTCTCTCCATGGGAATCCCATTAAAAGGAAAGAATGCAGGTCATCATTGGCTAATCGTTTTAACACTTTAAATGCTGATTTAGCTTAGAGGACTTAATTTTATGGTCTTCCGTAACTGAGTTTTTTGGACATGAATAGGTTAAGGGTATAGAGATAACCCTAAACACCACAAATGCAAAAAAAAATATAAAAAAGACCAATATGTGCTAACCAAAACCACATAAAAGTCATAATGTTTGCTTTTGCATATGTTTAACCCCTTTTCTTCCTCATATAAAAATGATGCTTTCATGTTGGAGGCTGGAGGAGCATGGTGTAAACTATTTGATGGCTCTTTGCTTCCCACAGTCCTCCTGACGTCCTTGGGGCAAGCTGTGAGATCCATTATCATCGTTCCAGCTCTAGAGGAAGACAATCTTGACAATGCTTTGTATGAATTCTGCGAGAGAACAAACGACTTGCACCTGTCTGCTAGAAGGGAGGAAGATCTGCTATATGGATATATTCATGGGAATGTAACCCAAGATGTCACCATTAATCGGTGACAGAAGTGTAAAGTGGCATAGCTGAGGCATAAGGTATTTTAGATGATACTTGAAAAATATAGATATTAACGTTAATTTAACCAATAACTTTTACCATTCTTTTTCTTTCAAAATTTTTAAAAAATTCCAAATGTTTTTCCTATTAATTGTATGCTGTAAAAAATACATAATATGTGCATGGAAACCTTAAAGCTTAACCGTCGTTTTAATTTATATTTCTAAAATTAATAGTATATGTGAAAATAAGCAACTTTGTGAGGACTTTCTCATTACTGAGATAGGAGATTGCAGTTGGTGCTGATGAAATTCTATGTAGGTAAAAGAGAGAGGAAGGAGCTAGATGCAGGGGAAGAGCAAGATGAAGTGGGAGGAGCTATATGAAGTAGAGCTAGATGAAAGGGGAGGAGCTACAGGAAGGGCAGGACCTAGATACAGGGAAGGAGCTAAATACAGGGGGAGGAGATAGATGTAGCGCTCCACTCCCTCCTCCCTCTTCGTTCTACATAGAATCTCTTCAGCACCAACTGCCATCTCCTATCTTAGTCCGGTTTGAGAATTTTGATGACTGATCAATTTTGAAAATAAAGAAACAGATTTGTCTGATAAGATATGCTTCAGGGTTGTTTATTTTTATGTGTACTATTAATTTATTAAATAAAAATTAAGACGATGTTCACATTTTAACTCCTCTTTTCCAAACACAAATTTCAATTTCAAATTTCTTCTTTACAGTAAAGAGTTCTGTTCTCCATTCAATATTACACCCCTTAGGGTGTAGGGGTTTTAGCCCCTTAATTCAGGGCTAAAAAGAACAAATATATCCTGCATATTATTACACTACTTCTCCCAAGTATAGCAATACACTATATATGCAAATAAAAGGATACAGCTGCACTCTGTAAGAGCCAAGATATACAGTATGTGAACATTGAACATATGAAATTTGCTTTGCATTACTATTATGGTATGTAAAATATACTTAAAAAAATGAAGGTACTTAGAGCATAAATTCACCAATTCATAAGAACCCATCAGCCGTGGCAAGTTGTCCTTCGTTGCCTCTCACAGGCGGCTGAAAACATAACAAATTATGGACAGGCAGGATCCAGCATTAAAGGGAACCTGTCGCCAGATTTGGTGACTATAAGCTGCGGCCATCACTTGTGGGCTTTTATATACAGCATTCTAACATGCTGTATATAAGAGCCTAGGCCGCTGTGTAGAACAAGATTTTTGTTCATCTCGCATATATGTAATTTCACTTTCGTTTTTTTGCAAAATCCATGATGGTTAAAATTAGAAGTGTTTTTTTTAAATCCGGTGTAAGCGTCAGACAGGAGTAATACTGGGCGAGGTATATATCTCACCCAGAAAGTTAACCTGGGTGAGATTTTACTGCAGTATAGCTGCTGAGCTAACTCAGTTGAGGGAGTTTGCCTAATCACAGCCATATAAAAGGCTGAAGAAAGCCTTCATTCGGAGGCATCCTGAGGAGTAACATGCTGTGTTGTGAGCTGGACATGGACAATGCTGCAAACTAAAGACCACTGACTGGAGACTCAAGCCCCTGGTAGCGTGAGTCAGGCATAACGTATCTTAGGCTGCTTTCACACCTCCGGTTTCTGCAATGCGGTACAATCCGGCACTTTGCAGGAAAATCGCAACCGTTTTTTTTTTGCTGCCGGTTGCGATTTTCCTGCATAGACTTTAATTAGTGCCGCATTGTGCCGCATGGCCTTGCGTTCCGTCCGGTTTTTGCCGCATGCGGCAGATTTAGCCGATGCGGCGGCCGGATGGAACGTTGCCTGGCACGTTTTTTCGTGCGCCAAAAAAACCCGCATCGCGACGCATTCGGCCGATGCGGCGCATTTTTCAATGCATGCCTATGGCGGCCGGATGCGGTGCGATGCGGCAATAACCGCATCCGGCCGCCACAAGCGGCAAAAACCGGACTGGCCGCAAAGGAAAAACTTATGCAAAGGATGCGGTGTTTTCACCGCATCCGTTGCATAGCTTGCACAGCCGGATTGAGCCGCAGAGCTCAAGCCGGATGTGTGAAAGCAGCCTAAGTAAGTGCCCAGGTGGGCAAGTGTTTATTGTTTTCTGTTGCATGTTTGTTTACAAGTCTTTGGCTGAAAATAAAAGCGGCACATTTATTTTATATGGACTGGTTTTCGTCTGTCACTGCCGTACTGCCCTATAATGCCCATAGCATGTCACACAGGAGATAAGAAAACATAAGAAACAGTCATTGGATTTGAAACAATATTAATAAACCCAAATTTTGCCTACCTGTGTTATCTTTGTTTCCTTGCAGCAGTGATGTTATGTCTCCAGTGTATTATTGATACAGCCAGTCACTGGGTTTATTAGTCCTGCCAAGGAAGATGGCACAATACTGCTGTGCCCAGTGATTGGCAGCAGTTACATGTTGTTAACGAGATGTCACTGCAATATTGTAATGAAAATATGGTGGGAAGCAGCAGAAAGAAGGGGCCGGAGTGGCATTGGGTAAATAATGAGGACAATAGTAATAGCTACTCTAATGGAACTAATGAGCTGCACACTTTAAAGTAATGATATAGTAACTATAGCAAACACTCCAAAGATTTACTTTATAGAAGGAGCACCCGCTAATATCCAATCTATATATATAATTGCCTTATTCTGTCTGTCTGTCTGTCTGTCTGTCTGTCTATCTGTCTGTCTGTCATGCTCCGAAATTGTGTCCTTACGGTGACACAAAGCTGATTGGCCGCTGGGCTCGCCATGGCCCCGCCCCCCCACACGGATTGGCCTCTTGCCCCGGCTCTCTGCAGGCCCCGCCCCCCTCACGCAATGCACGCTCGCTCTGGCCCAACTGACACGGAGCCCCGATTCCCAGGTGAGTACACACACACATCAGATCACACTCACTCTCACACTCACTCTCACACACACCTCACACATCACAACATGCTGGGATATCGCTTGCTTCTACACCGGCTCCGTCAGGATCCCAGCAGCGCCACACATAACCTTGCGATGCTGGGATCTTCACGGAGCCCGTGAACGCTGTTAACTATTATACACATCGGGTAACTAAGGTCCCTTAGTTACCCGATGTGTATCATAGTTACCAGTGTACACCGGCTCACACTCACTCTCACACACACCTCACACACACATCACATCGCATCCACACATCAAGGTCCTGCAGCGGCGGAAAATACAGACACATAACAGCACACACATAACAGCACACACATAACAGCACACACACATACACACACACAAATCAGATCACACTCACTCACACACACACATCACATCGCATCCACATACTCACAACATCCTGGGATATCGCTTGCTTCTCGGCGGCGATACTGTGCTGTTGTGATCTTCCAGGACCTGCTGGAGGATCACATGTCCAGAAGCATGTGATATCCCCGGATGTTGTGAGTATAAGCGCGTATGTGCGATATCGTCAGTGTCTGTGTGTGTGAGTGTATGCGATCGGGTGTGTGTGAGTGTATGCGATCGGGTGTGTGTGAGTGTATGCGATCGGGTGTGTGTGAGTGGATGCGATCGGGTGTGTGTGAGTGGATGCGATCGGGTGTGTGTGAGTGGATGCGATCGGGTGTGTGTGAGTGGATGCGATCGGGTGTGTGTGAGTGGATGCGATCGGGTGTGTGAGTGTCGGCAGAGGAGCACGGCGTGCTGGAGAAGGCTGGGAGCAGAGAGGCTGATCATGGGGAAGGCTGGGAGGAGAGAGGCTGATGCTGGGGGAGGCTGGGAGGGAGAGGCTGGGACGAGGGAGGCTGATGCTGGTGGAGGCTGATGCTTGGGGAGGCTGATGCTGGGGGAGGCTGGAAGGAGAGAGGCTAATGCTGGTGGAGGCTGATGCTTGGGGAGGCTGATGCTGGGGGAGACTGGGAGGGGAAGGCTGATGCTGAGGGAGGCTGGGAGGAAGGAGGCTGGGAGGAGAGAGGCTGATCCTGGAGAAGGCTGGGAACGGGAGGCTGATGCTGGGGGAGGCTGGAAGGAGAGAGGCTGATGCTGGGGGAGGCTGGAAGGAGAGAGGCTGATGCTGGTGGAGGCTGATGCTGGTGGAGGCTGATGCTTGGGGAGGCTGATGCTGGGGGAGACTGGGAGCGGAAGGCTGATGCTGAGGGAGGCTGGGAGAGGGAGGCTGGGAGGAAGGAGGCTGGGAGGAGAGAGGCTGATCCTGGGGAAGGCTGGGAAGGGGAGGCTGATGCTGGGGGAGGCTGGAAGGAGAGAGGCTGGAAGGAGAGAGGCTGATGCTGGTGGAGGCTGATGCTGGTGGAGGCTGATGCATGGGGAGGCTGATGCTGGGGGAGACTGGGAGCAGAAGGCTGATGCTGAGGGAGGCTGGGAGGAAGGAGGCTGGGAGGAAGGAGGCTGGGAGGAGAGAGGCTGATCCTGGGGAAGGCTGGGAAGGGGAGGCTGATGCTGAGGGAAGCTGGAAGGAGAGAGGCTGATGCTGGGGGAGGCTGGAAGGAGAGAGGCTGAGGCTGGGAGGAGAGAGGCTGATGCTGGGGAAGGCTGATGCTGAGGGAGGCTGGGAGGGGAAAGCTGATGCTGGGGAAGGCTGGGAGGACAGAGGCTGGGAGGAGAGAGGCTGATCCTGGGGAAGGCTGGGAGAGGGAGGCTGATGCTGGAGGAGGCTGGAAGGAGAGAGGCTGATGCTGGCGGAGGCTGATGCTGGGGAGGCTGGGAGAGGGAGGCTGATGCTGAGGGAGGCTGGGAGGAGGGAGGCTGGGAGAGGTAGGCTGAGAGAAGAGAGGCTGATGCACACACACACACACACACACACACACACACGCGCGCACTGCACAACACACCACACACACACACACTGGGAACCACAAACAACTGCCCTACACAGACACCCACACACACAGACAACGCTGCACACACACAACACCCAACACACAAACACCGCGGCACACACAAATATATGCACATACCGCACAACACACACATTGCACAAAACATACCTCCCCCCAAAACACACCACACACACACAAACTGCGCAACACACACACAACGCTACAGACACACAGCGCTCCACAAACAACGCAACACACGCAACACACATACAACACCGCTCTCACCCCCCGTCACACCCAGACAACACCCAGAACATGTACAGCGCCTACACAAACACTTGGTAACTACAGACAACAACATCTCTCTATATATATATATATATATATATATAACAAAAATCATACATGAACTACACAATACGTAAATTCTAGAATACCCGATGCGTAGAATCGGGCCACCTTCTAGTAGAATTATATTAGTCATTTAGGACTTTGGGTACAGTATATTGTGCCATTTCAACTGGATTGGACTATTTGAAAAAAAATTCTTTAAGTGAGTAACTCAGCAGCTTCATTCCTTTAAATAAATTTTATTGACTGTCAGTACCTGTTGTGAAATAGTGGTGCTGCAGCGCACCAGCGATCAGACATGCAATCAGCAAAGAGAAAATGGATATTGAATGAGGGATCGCTTGAGTGCTTCCCATCTATTGTATAAGGAGCTGCTGCTCATAGCAGCAAAGTAAGGGGCACAGAATAAGCCATTATGGTGCTAAAGGTCAAGATGTGACTCTTTTTGGGATGGATGGGCTGGTCGGCAACACCTTGAGCTAATGATCTTGTTGAACACACACTGAGCAGCTGCACTTTAAGTAATTCATTATACCCTTAAGAGGTGCTCCATAGGTTCTAATGGTCAGTGACAGTCAGTTAAAATGAACAGTTCAGTCTTACTCTAGAAGTAGAGTGACTTCAAACCCTGTCGAAAACGATAGTGCTGAGGTGAGTTATGGACACAGTCACCGAAGTTACCTACGTCATTTATTAGATTTAGGACAATTGTACCAAGGTGCAATATATCGCTCCATACAACCGGCAGGATTCTGTAAGTTCGTTATATAAAAAAAAATGCTAAAGTTATTTATACAAAAAAAGTTTCATAGAAAATTATTGATTTGAAGTATTTAATGTATGTTTACAAACAGATCCAGATCCAGTATGTTCATTTTTAGACAGGACTTTGATAATCATTATCAATTTTTAATGTATGAGTTAATGTATAAAGTACTAATAAAGGGAACCTCACAGGTGCCTCATGACTTCCAACCCCCCAACACTTGTATATTGCTTGCTAAATACCCTGCCTAACCTGCGTTTTATAAAGTTTGACACATAAACAAGTTTCAAAAAATATTTTTTTTAAACTCCTTTTTTATTATGCACAATAGACTTTTGACTAGTCAACGGGGTATTTGTTTCCTTAGAATAGTTGGCCCATCCTTGTGGGCGTGATAAGATTATTTACAAGAGTCAGCATCATCGCCAGCTCTCTTCAAATTTCTCTCATACCTCATTCCTCCTCTAAAGCCGGGAAGCAAACACCCGGCTTCAGATGCCCACTGCATTTGTCTGGAAATGAAGAAGATAACTCGCTTCCATGGAGTAGCCAAAGATCAGCTGCCAGAGCAGATCTTCTACACTTCTGGACATGTGCAGTGCGCCTCTGAAGGTGGGAAGCATACACCTGGCTTCTGAAGCTCTGTGTGAGCTGAGGAGACTGAGTTATCAAAGAGGACGTTCACGTGAGCTGATGTGGCAAAGTTACTAAAGAGGACGACCATGTGAGCTGAGGAAACTGAGTTACCAAAGAGGACAAAGATGTGAGCTAAGGAGATCAAGTAACCGGAGAGTTCAGACTTATGAGTAGACGAGGCCAGGAGGCCAAGTTACTGGAGAGGATGACTGTGAACTGAGGAGGCCAGAAATTCCCTATAACGCTACAGAGTTGAGCTACGCTCCTGAGATATGGCACTACCCATGTGGGTAGAGAACTCTTAGTGAACTGTATAGAAAGGCTTGTAGCTTAATGGTGAACGTGAGCTTACTCCAGTTAGAACCTGTTACGGTGACGTGTGATTGCTACATTGATGAAGTCTTCATTAAGATGGCACCGTAGTCCGTTCATGTGCATACTACAATCTCCAGCACCATTTTACGGAAGATACTGAATGGAAGACTAGGATTGGTAAGGGCGCATGCAAAGATGTAAAAAAAAAAAAATAGATAACTGCATTTGGGAGCCAAATAAACTTTTTGTTGACAATATGACCTAAAAAGCCACCTCTTATAATAATAGTTTAAATACCTTAAAGGAGTTATTCCCATTTCAAAAATATTTTCCTATAAGTTCCCATAGTAGAAAAAAAAACCAAATTGTGCTTTACCTACCCTACCTGGGTCCAGCACTGAGTCTCCTTTACTGCTCCTGGTGTTTGTTGTCTGCAGTGTTGGCATCACGTCAACAGTACTGGAGACAACTGAGCTCAGTAGCTGTGTCCGGGTAGATGGCACAAGTGCTGTCACGGAAGCCAATCAATGATCTCAGAGGTTCATGGCAGAAACGTTACACCACCATGGACTGGAATAGAATTTCTGGCGAGGCACTGTCATGTCTCCACCAGAGTCTGCGGCTGTGATTTCTGCATTCCCACGGTGGGCAGTGATGGTGATAGAGGTGGAGTCAATACCAGTAGCTCTGGTGAGCGCAGTCTTCACCCATCCACCAAGCTTGGAAGGCCTGGGACTTGCAGTACCACTGGCTGACTGTGGTCATGTGTGCCTTCCAGGTGAAGTTATCAGCTTCCAGCTCTAGCCTATGGGAAGGCACCACACCCTTCTTGTACCTTCAGTAGTCTGTGCTCCCTGCCATATATAGTCTAGGTATTACTACTTGTCTCTGGTTCACACCTTGCTCTGTATTATTGATCCTTGTGTTTTGACCTCTGCCTGCTCTCTGATGACTCTCCTGCCTGCCGTTTTTGTACTTCGCTGTACGTTTCTGGTTTGACCTTAGCCTAATTTCCTCACCACGTTCTTAGCTGCCGATTTTGTCCCTTTTTGTATCTCCTGGTTTGACACTGCCTGACGAATACTCTTCTCTGGATTGCAGCCCTTCCATAGGCAGTGACCTCCTGGACATTGTAGTTATTCCAGATCCCTGTACAGGGGTTAAAGGGCTTTAGGGTTCTTGGGATCCTGATGAGTGGACGGCTAGCTTCTAATCTGTGGTCCCAGGCAGATGTTACAATCACATGGAAAAGCATACCACTGAATTCATCTCTTAATGAGTCAGGCAACCCTTCTTTGCCACCACGCCTCTTCATTAAGACTGCCATGTACAATGCCACTCTTAATGAATCGAGCCCTCAATTCTTAATTAGAATCATTTATGTAAAACATCTCTGCAGACTAGTAATATATAATAATAATAATTCTTTGTTGCTTTAAGAAATAGGGATATAGGAGAGGTTCACTTTGCAGTGATGAACATTTTGATGTCTATCTACCTCGTATAAAGGGATATCAGCTTCATTCAGACTTGCCTGGGCTTTTTCAGGTCTCTGTTGCAGAACAAATTAGCAATGCTCGTTTACGGAGGCCTCAATGTATTAATTTAAATGAATCAGCCTTTCAGTGATGTCAGCAACAGAAAGAAAACCCCATAAAGTATATTTATTAGCAAAACGGAGCGAGTAACTCGTCCTAATGTCTGTACATTGTTGTGTAGACTTAAATTATTACTCTCCGTGATTCCTCCCTTGTATTGTACAATAAAGGCTACTTATAAACAGAGTTGTGTCATCCTTCAAGTTAATAGGGCGCCTTCTGAAGAGGAGTGAATACTGTCATAGCCCTGTCAGAATAAATAACATGCATAATAAAGAGATTTTATAGCACTTTCATGTATCATTTACATATTTGGAACACTTTTTCATTATGGGTATAGTGATAAGATTTTAGATTTCAATATGAATATACGGAAACCCATTCATTTCGGACAGTGGCTGCACCCTGTGTCGCATTTCATTGTCATTTATAGCTTTGTGTGGTCTGATCTTACAAATTTGCACCATAAATGTTTAATCTATGTTAACAGGTGATCCTGTCCCATCTCTTTGATGAGCAGAAGTGTGGTATAAGAATTACATATAAAAGAAAAACGTAAAAATTACTACATAATTTTATTAAATCTCTCTGAGAATTAGCTATAATTGCACATGATAATGCATAAACAGAAAATGAGAACTGCTAATCCTCAACAGGGATTGATTGTGTCACAAGGAGATTTTTGCAAACATCGCTATGACAAGATATATGGAAACTACAGATTCTAGCACTCTGCCTGGTAACTTCTCTGATGTCTGTGATCAGTGCAGGGAGACGCGGGTGTCAACTCACAGGCTTAGGCAGTCTAGCAAGAGTTAATCTCTGCTGGGATGCTGGTTAGTCTCTTTGATCACATGTTGTTGGGGAGCCAATCATGTTCGCTCCCCTCCTATATATGCTGGCTGGACTATATCATTAACGTCAGCTATAGTTTATCTATACTTGTCTGGTAAAGTGTTATGATCAGAACTTACTGGTGGTTGTTGTGCATTACTGGTGCTGGTGAAGTCAATTGTACCTCTGAGTGGCACTATTGCGGTCCTATCATCCCAATCACGTGACCCCCTGGGCTGCGTGACCTCAGATCCAGTGATGTCACATCAACGTCCAGATGACCCGAGATCACCAAGGCCGTCCCCAGTCTTCCTAAATGACTGGGCTGTGGGCTCATCTCAGCCCAGCATTTTGCACGCTCTCTTCTTCGCTGTAGAGTGTCACAAGCAAGAGCAATGCTGAGCTGTGATGAGCAGTGAAACTCTGCCCACAGCGCAGTCACTCAGGAAGACTGGGGCCTGCCACGGTGATGTTGGGTCAACTAGAAGTTGACGAGGCATCACCAGATCTTAGAGGTCACGGAACCCGGGGATCATGTGATAGGGATGAGCGGACCGCAATATCACCGCTCACAGGCACAATTGACTACGCAAGGTATTTGAGAAAAGCCTTTTTTATGAGCTTTACATCGATGTGTGGCCACTTTGCTGTGTAGTGGACCACCCTTTAATGTTGATTAATAGCTGCTAAGAAAGAAAACGCATTGTGTAAACTCGTATGACATATGGAATACCAAACGGTCACTCGTCTATCTTTTCTACATGAAAATCAAACCGATTTATTATACACAGATGTGAGCGAAACCTAAGACAGGTTTCTTTTCTGGAGGAATTCCATTTGTCGATTTCCTGAAATCTGATACCAGAATAAAGGCAAATTACACAAAATGACATCTGCAGTTTAGAGGAAATAAGGTATACCGTATTAGTATCTGGGGAGGAGACATACAAACAAATAATGCTTCAGGGTAAATTTTTTCATGAAAGAATTAAAGGGAACCGGTTATGTCAAAAATACTATTTACTTGAAGCTATAGCGTTAATCTGCAGGTAAATAGCTATAAAATCCTGCCGGATGCCTTACAAAAAAAGAGGCTATAGGGAGGAAATTAATTTATATTCTCCCTGCAGCTGCTCATTTTCAGTCGTTGGGATGGTGATTGAAGAGGTTATAGTCACTGCTTACTATGCAGTGGGAGTGACTATAATTAATTTGACAACACTCTAGGCAGTATATGTGCAGCATGGGTTAAGACAGTGGGCTTTCAATGTGCTGAAGAGTGACTATAGCAGCTTTTATACTGTGTGGTGAGCAGTGACTGTAACTGCTCCCTGCAGCACCCAATGATTGAAAACAGGCAGCTGCAAGGAGGATATAAGTTAAATTTCTCCCTGTTGCCGCTCGTCCAGTAAGGCAGACTGGCATGATTTTAATGCTATTTACTTGCAGATTAACCCTAGAATACATCCTTTTCTTATGTTAAAAACTACAATAACTTACTGTCTCTCTTATTCATTCTTCTCTGGACTACTGCAACTGTCTACTGATAGGGTCTCCCTCTTACCAAACTTCCTTCTCTACAATCCATTCTGAATAACACTGCAAGGATCGTATTTCTGCCCAGCCGCTACACCAAAACTTCCATTTTGTGCCAGTCTTTGCATTTGGTACCCATTCGCTATAGTGTACAATATAAACTTATTGCTCTGTACAATTCTGTACCACTATACATCTCCTCCATCATCTCTGTCTATCACCCTACCCGTGCTCTACATTCTGCAACTGATCTAAGACTATTATCTTCCATAATCCAAACCTCCCACTTCTCCAAGATATATCTTATGCTGCACCAGTTTTCTGGAATGCACTATCCTGGCCAATTCAATTAATACTTAGCACCCACATTTTTAAGCATGCTTTAAAAAAAATTACATTCACGAGAAATTGCTGTGGTGGAAATTCCAGTGGTCAGTATGCCAACTGCACTCTTCTTCAAAACTTGCTATGTGATAAAACTGCAGATTTGAGAGTGGCCTTTTATCGTGGCCATCCTAAAGCTGGGTTCACACTAAGCGACAGCGACAACGACGTCGCTGTTACGTCACCATTTTCGGTGACGTAACAGCGACCTTGTAAGTCGCTGTTATGATCGCTGCTTAGCTGTCAAACACAGCAGAAGCAGCGATCATAACGTCGCTGTGCTACATGTGCAGAGAGCAGGGAGCCGCGCTTAGCGCTGGCTCCTTGCTTGCCTAGGTACAGTACACATCGGGTTAATTAACCCGATGTGTGCTGCAGCTACATGTCACAGTGCAGAGAGCAGGGAGCCGCGCACACTGCTTAGCGCTGGCTCCTTGCTCTCCTTGCTACAGTATACATCGGGTTAATTACCCGATGTGTACTGCAGCCACATGTGCACAGAGCAGGAGCCGGCACTGGCAGCAAGAGCGGAGGCTGGTAACGAAGGTAAATATCGGGTAACCAGGGAAAGGTCTTCCCTTGGTTACCCGATGTTTACGCTGGTTACAGCTTACCGCAGCTGCCAGTGCCGGCTCCTGCTCGCTTCATTTCATCGCTCTCTCGCTGTCACACACAGCGATGTGTGTGTCGCAGCGGGAGAGTGACGACCAAAAAATGAAGCTGGACATTCAGCAACGACCGGCGACCTCACAGCAGGGGCCAGGTCGTTGCTGGATGTCACACACAGCAACAGCGACGGGACGTCGCTGCAACGTCACAGAAAATGGTGACGTAGCAGCAACGTCGTTGTCGTTGTCGCTGTGTGTGACACCAGCTTAAGGCACACGTGTAATAATCATGAATTAGAGATGAGTGAATGCGAGGTTCAATGTTTGGTGTGTGCATCAAAAAGAAAACGTTAAACCCTTGTCTATCTGCCCCCGGAAGTGATCTGTTTATGACTGGCTGCATGTGGGTGGAAACCCAAACTGCCAATCAGTGATTTCCATTGGGGTTCAATTCAAGTCTAGGTCCCAAATCGAACTTTATCTAAAGTCTGTCTGATCCCACCGAACCGAACTTTCACGGGTCTGCTCATTTCTAATCTTGGTGTCTATCCAGCATCTTAATATGCCACACCTCTGGTGGAGGTGGATGGATTATTTTGGCAAAGGAGAAGAGCTCACTAACACAGATTTAGTCAAATTTGCGGTGAATAATATTTGAGAGAAAAAGGTCTTTTGTGCACATAGAAAAATGTGCCGCCCCCGTGCCAGCAGCCGGCGCTGCTCGGGTCGGCGCCTTCAGGGGTGATGACTCGAGGGTCTACGGACGTGGGGGTCTCGCGGACACGCTGAATAAATTGGGGGACGTAGATATACGGGCTAGGCCGTAGTAAGTTCGTGACGCCACCCACGGTGTGTGGTGAAGTGGGACACCACCGCTGCTATTACGGGGCACCCGGGGGAGATGTTGTGCAGCAAGTTGTTAACCCCTCCGTGGGCAGGGATGGTGACCCCGGGACCCAGTGGTTCGGTGCAGGGGATGGCGACCGCAGAGGGTGCTGGAGTACTCACGATTAGTAACACACACAAGTCTCTGGTAAACCAAGATGGTGGTGGCTGGTGCCGCTTGCGTTCGGGGTCCCCCACCCAGCTGGTGGTCTCTATCCTTTTCCTGCACTTCTTTTGTAAAGGTGGACGTTCCCAGTCTAAAACTCAGGAGTCTGCTCCCGGCTGGATGTGGCCTAGGGAGCCATGCCCGCAGACGCTGGCTCGTGGGATCTCTGGGACTTGGTGGTGACCTCTTATCTCTAATCGGTGGGCTGTTGTCTTCTATGAGGGACTTTGGGTGAGACAGGACTTCTAGTCCTGGCCTCAATCGGTTAATTAACCAGTTCCAGTAGGTTCTGGTGCTGGCTTCAGGGTCCGAGTACCCCCCTTTGTGCACGGTTTCCAGTCGGGTCCCCGGTGTAGGTACCTGTGGGCTACAACCCTATCCCGGTCCACCTCGGTTCTGCCGAGCCATCTTCCTGTCTCCTGCTGATGGAGACCACCGTCTATCTCCTAGCCAGTGGCACCAGGGCTCCTACCCTGGCACCGTTTAACTTGAACTTCACTGCTGGAGCTACCCCTAGCTCCAGCCCACACTCCTCTCCAAACTGAACTCTAAAGCTTAACTGCTGCTTTTCCTGCCCCAGGCTTTCTAAACCCCTGGGTGGACGTGTTCCAACCACCTGGTCACGCCCACTGATGTGTCTATCTGTCCCTGAGGGGGGTAACTAGGGTTTCTGGTCGGCTGTGTGTTTCCTTGTGAGGGAAGGTGTTATGTAGGGGCCTACCTGTGACTACCTGGTTTTGCCAGGGCGTCACAAAAAGTCTTAGATCGTTTAGTTCAGCTCATGAAAAATGGGGGCAAAAACAAAAGTGTTGCATTTATATTTTGTTCTGTGTATTAAAAGTATTACTATATCTGCCTGAAAATATTGTTTTTTTTACTCCTTCTGGGCCACGCTTTCCCTTCTAGACCCAACAATTCAATATTCACTACTTTGCCCACCTACCGGCAAGTGTAATTGGTTGCAGTTAGACACGCCCCCACCCTGAGTGGCAGCGTGTCAACTGATTGCAACCAATCACAGGCGCCAGGACAGCTTTTGGGCGGATAAAGCAGTGCAAGTGTCTGCGGGTCAGTATGGTGGTTTAAAAATAAATGAATAAATAAAACAATCAGTGCAGGGTCCCCCATATTCTGTTGCCAGCACAGATAAAGCCCATGGCTGCAGCCCCCAGCTGTCGGGCTTTATCTGTTCTGTGTATCATAATAAGCCCAGAAGCACACGGGCGAGGGACTCACATCATATCTCATCACCTGGGAGCTGCACACTCTCCTGACAGGAGCGTGCAGGTACATAGAAACACATGCTGCTGGCCCGCTCCTGTCAGAAGAGTGTGCGGCTATGCCAGTTGATGCGATGCCAGACTTGTGCGAGTCTGGCAGGACATCACCCGGCCTGCTGCTCTCCGAACATGAGCATGCAGGTCCAAAGAAACACAACGGCCGACCTGCTCCTGTTAGGAGAGTGTGCGGCTGTGTCGGGTGATGCAACGCGAGACTCACGCGAGTCCCTTGCAAGTGTGATTCCCGCCTAAGAGAAACTGCATGCAGCTTTTTTTTATTATTATTTAAATAAATAATTTAAAAAAACAATGTGCGGTCCCCCCAATTTTGATACCCAGCCAGGATAAAGCCAGCCACATTAGATGTGACAATCCAGGTGCTTTACCAGCTTCTTCCTGAATTGCCATGGTGTGGTGGAAATCAGGGTAATAGCAGGGGTTAATAACAGCGCACAGCTGCTACTAAACCCCAGTTTAGTGATGACACAGGCATCTATGAGATACCTGCATCAATAACCTGTAAATGAAAGTAAATAAGTACAAACAGAGAAAAAATCATTTATTTGGAATAAAATACAAAAATACACCCTCTTTCACCACTTTATTAACCCCCAACACACCCCTCCAGGTCCTGTGTAATCCACACAAGGTCCTACGCCGCTTCCAGCTCTGCTACATCTCACAGCGATCAGCCATAGAGCATGACCGCCGGCTGTGAGTGCAGGCAATGACTGAGCCACAATGACTGCAGGCAGATGCTGTCACAGGCTGGACGCGCATCTGACTGCAACCAATCACAGATGACAGGATTGCTGGTGGGAGGGGAAAGCACGGACAGGTGTGTGTATGCGATGAGTCTATCATGCAGTACAGGAAGTAAATGCGCGACCCGGAAGCAGTTTGCCGCCATGACACTGAGTCCTTGGAAGTATGAAACGCTCGCTTAATTCTTGTTTTTTTTATTTTCCCTTTAATTTCCTCAGTGATGAATCCGTATCATACACCTGTAATCCTGCACCCGAATGCGGCACTATGGCATCTTTGAAACTGCGAGGATGTGGACTATTACAGTCCGGGTCCACTCAGCCCTAGTAGGAGAGTTAGGATATTACAAATGAGATGACAGTTTATGGACTGGAAACAATCCTAATTGTGTGCTGAAATGTTGATTTGGAGTTTTACTAGTTTCTTGAAAAATCCAAGCAGATACTCTTACATCCTGCACTGGGATATCATTAGGTAAAACAGTACAATCATACAGTATAGAGTAATATTCCCATCAATTTAGAACCATAATGATGCTATCAAACCGCACCAAATAACATTGGTAAAACATTTGCATGTAAAATTTCTACTGCTTTTTGCTTTTGAAACAGCCAACGAAAATGAGTATATGTTAATATTCTTTTAGTGGCCATCCTTCCAGGCTTGCCTATGGTATAAACTCAAAAACGGCATTGGAATTGTAAGTTCTCTACTAGAATCAAGGTATAATAGCCTGGGATCCAAGTCATTGTCCGCCCTACCCCCACCCCCCTTCCCTCCTAACATCTGTGAAGGATTTTACATGAAAATTGTTCTATACCCATGAGACCCCTATTTATATTCCTACCTGATAAACCATTTTATGTTTTTAAATTTTGCCCACACGCTTAATATCTCTGCCCAACTACTGTTTTCCAAGGAACCCCTGTTTTCAAAGGAAGCCTTGTTTGGGATTCATTAATATAAGCAAATGTGCACATATGATTTGGTCTCCTTTACCCTAATTTAAAAAAAAAATTTGCAAAAGCAAGAAAAATGGAACAAGGAACAGATGAGTTATAATTTATAAACTGGAAATACCACTGATAGTTAAGATTTCATGCTATAAGCAAGAATAGCTGATCTGCCGGTACAAGGGAATCCATCCATACAACCTACCCACTGTAACGCTTCACCCTCCATACTGGAGCTTAGTGTTCCTTTGCACCTCTGCCTCCTTCATCAAGCAATATCCTACACCTGAAACCTTAAGTACACTGAATAATCTATACCAATCTTTTTAAATACTGTTAAAATTAATACCATAAAACATATTTTGTATTGTATTCATTTATATTCGTCCACAGAAAAAAGAAAAACTACAATCAGCTTTGAAATGCATTGAATCAATGAACCACGTTTTTTGAATAATACAAAGCATCATTATTGATCCTTCAGCACGGAATAACCATATATCATATTGATAGCATAATTGGTTTCTACTAGTGATGGGCGGACCCGCAGATACCCAGGATCGGCGGGTCCAATCGGGTTTAAAAAATATCCGGTTTGGGCCAGGAATTGATCCTGGATATTTGCCCTGATGTCGCTCCCCATATAAGTCTATTGGGACCCGAATCAGGTGCTTTAAAATGGTGGTAGAAGGGATTTATTTTATTTATTACTTTATAGGGGAATTGGAGCAAGCACGTTACACTTACCGAGTCTCCCGCATGGCTGTAACGCTACTTCAGAGGCCACTCATTACCCTCATACATATTAACTGCTTTCCGCACCCACCGTCAGTCCTGGCCTCTCTGATTGGTTGGAGTTAGACAGTGGCCCAAGCCTATTAAAGAATATACGTCTGGAACAAGGTGCAAGACTCAAAAATATACAACTAAACAATAGGATAAAGAATTGCACACCAGTCACAATGTAAAGGGGAAAAATGAAAAGCAGAACTGCTATGGGAATACTAGACTAAAAAATACAATGGACTATCTGAAAAAAGTGAAAACATGAAAATGGTATATGCATAACTGCTATGAATAATAGTAATGACAGATGTTTAGCCATTGTATTGATCAATGCAAAGGAGCCCCAAAACCAAACGCCAAGGTAATCTTTCTCTTTGGGGTCCCTAACCTATGTGTAACCTCACCTGCAGTTAAAAAACTTGCTCTGTATGGGAAGCAAAGGACCAAGCTATATATGTTTTTTACTTTTGTCAGATAGTCCATTGTATTTTTCAGCCTAGTATTCCCATAGCACTTTTGCGTTTCATTTTTTCCCTATACATTGTGACTGGTGTGCAACTCTTTATCCTATTGTTTAGTTGTATATTTTTGAGTCTTGCACCTTGTTCACACCATTGGTGTTCCAGATGTACATTCTTTAATTAGTATGCATTTTCTGTCTGAGAACCCTGCCTCACCCATAGCTATGTGTCTTATTTCACATATATAGCTTGGTCCTTTGCTTCACATACACAGCAAGTTTTTTAACTGCAGGTGAGGTTACATGTAGGTTAGGGATCCCAAAAATAGAGATTACCTTGTCATTTGGTTTGGGGCTCCTTTGCATTAATCAGTACAATGGCTAAACATCTCTCATTCCTATTATTCATAGCAGTTATGCATATACCATTTTCATGTTTTTCTTTTTTTTCAGATAGTCCATTGTATTTTTCAGTCTAGTATTCCCATAGCAGTTCTGCTTTTCATTTTTCCCCTATACATTGTAACTGGTGTGCAACTCTTTATCCTATTGTTTAGTGCCCCAAGCCTGTCTGACAGTGAGTCTGACTGCTAGTAATCAGAGGCACTGTCTGTGTGTCTTTATTGGTGTGGAAATAAATAAATAAATTGGCATAGGGTCCCTCCATATTATGATACCCAGCACAGATAAAGCATATGGCTACAGGCTGCAGCTTCCAGCTATCCAGTTATCTTGGCTGTGTATCAAATGAGGGACTGCAAGCGGCTTTTTTTTTATTTAAATAAGTAATTTTCAAAAACGGCATGCAGTCCCCCCCAATTTTGATACCCAGCCATGATAAAGCCAACAGCTGTTGGCTGGTATTCTCAGGCTGACGAGACCCTTGCTTATTGGGCCCCCAGCCTAAAAATAGCAGCCTGTAGCTGCCCAGGATTGTCACATCCGTTAGATGCGACAATCCTTTAACTTTACTCAGTTCATTCCGATTGCCCTTGTGCGGTGGCAATCAGGGTAATAATGGGTTAATGACAGCTCAGAGCTTCCAGTAAGCCCTAGATTAGTAATGGGAGGCATCTATGAGACCACCCTCCCATTACTAATCTGTAAGTATATAGAAATAAACACAAACACCAAAGAAATTCTTAATTTGAAATAAATTATAAAAAAATAACCTCTTCCACCAATTTATTAACCCCCAAAACACCCAGGTCCAAAGTAATCCACACGAGGTCCCATGATGATTCCAGCTGTGCTAAATTTGAAGTGAAAGCATGCGGACACAGAACATGTCTGCATTAGGCAGAGACTAAGCCACAGAGATGAATGGTGACGTCACTCAGGTTATTTGTGGTCACAGCTGGAGGTTCCCACAATCCTCCACATGTGACCGCAGGTAACCTGATCTCAGGTGACCTCATTGAACTGAGTAACCTCATCTCAGGTGAGATAACTGAGCTCACAGACCTACGTCTCCTGGCATAAAACCCCAGGTTTTTTGCCAAGAGATGTACATTTGGTGCTAATATTTTTACACCATATTCCTACACCTAATCTAGACTTCCTGGCAAAAAAAACCGCATCAAAACACCATGTGGTGTTGATGCACTAGTGATGCAATTTTTTTGCCAGGTGACACAAATTTGGTGCTGAAATGTCTGAACCAGATTTCAGCACCAAATTTGCACCTCCTGAGAAAAAACCATACCAAAACGCTGTCAAAACTGTTTTTGTGTATTTATTGACCAAGAAGTGCAGATTTGGTGCTGAAATTTTTAAACCATATTCACACACCAAATCTACACCTCATGGCAAAAAAATTGCATCACTATCGCATCAAAACATCATAGTGTTTTAATGTTTTTTTTTCCTAGGGTGTGAAGATTGAATACAGGAATATGGTGTAGAAATTCCAGCACCAAATCTACATCTCTTGGAAAAAAAATGCAGTTTTATTCCAGAAGATGCAGGTCTGTGAACTCAGTGACATCCCATGAGATGAGATCACTGAGTTCAATAAGGTCACCTGAGGTCAGTTTACCTGTGGTCACTGGTGGAGGACCATAGTAACCTCAAGCTGTGACCAGAAATAATCTGAGTGAGGTCACTGCACTTCACTTTGGCTCATGCTCTGCCTGAAGCCCACAGCGGGCGGTCATGTTCTCTGCCCATGTGCTGTCACTTCAATTGTAGCAGAGCTGGAATCGTCGTAGGACCTAGTGTGGATTACGTCGGACTTGAGTGTTTTGGGGGTTAATAAAGGGGTGAAGGAGGGTGGGGGTTTTTGTATCTTATTTCAAATAAAGGATTTTATGTTTGTGTTTATTTCTTTTCACTTACAGATTATTAATAGGGTGGGTCTCATAGATTCCTCCCATTACTAATCTAGGGCTTAGTGGCAGGTGTTAGCTATTATTAACTTCTTATTACCCTTAATGCCACCGCACCAGGGCAATCAGAAAGAGCCAGGTAAAGTTCCGAGTTTGTCACATCTAATGGATACAGAAATCCTGGGTGACTGCAGGCTACTATTTTTAGGCTGGGGGGGCCCAATAAGCAAGGGTCTCCCCAGTCTGAGAATGTCAGCCCTCAGCTGTCAGCTTTATCATGGCTGGGCATCAAAATTGGGAGGGAGCCACAATCTGTTTTTCTTAATTATTTATTTAAATAATTAGAGGAAAAAAGCCACATACGGTCCCTCTTATTTTGATACATAACCAAGATGAGCGCACGGCTGGAGGCTGCAGCCTGTAGCCATATGCTTTATCTGTGCTGGGTATCATAATATGGGGGGACCCTACACCATTATTTTAATTTATTTATTTATGTTTCCTCCAATAGAGACACACAGACAGCGTCTTTTATTCCAAGCAGTCAGACATGCTGTCACACAGGCTGGGGGCGCTATCTGACTCCAACCAATCAGAGACTCCGGGACTGTCGGTGGGTGGGGAAAGCAGTGTATATGCATGAAGATAATGAGTGGCCTCAGACGTAGTGTGAGCGGCCCCCGGAAATAGAGTTACAGCCATGCAGGAGACCGGTAAGTATAGAGCACCTGCTTTCCCCTTTTTTTCTTTATTTTCATTTATTTATGTTTTTATCACCCAAGTTGTTGGATCTGGATCATTACCAGAGAACTCCAGGCCTGGAGTTGGTGCTCGGGTTCTTTTGAGCCTGCGCAGAGCCAGACTTCTACAGTCTAGGTCCGCATTTCACTACTCTCTACATATATTTATTATATTTTTACATAAATTTTTGCTTCATCTTGTATATAACTTTGTAAATTGCATTACAACTGGACATATGGTATGAAACCATAAGACTTTTGTGCTTTGTCTTTACAACATGAGGAAATTATTCAGTCGGCCATGGTCTTGTTCTTGCTATTTATTTTTCCTTGTGTATTTAGATAAAATATCTAGGTCTTCTGATATTGGCTACCTCCCGTTCCACAACTTTATTGTGTGTCTTCTGGAAACTCATAAACTGCTTCATAATTTAAATGCTATTTAACCATGGCTGCATAAAGCTTTGCCTGGAATATAATAAATATCTCTGCATTATAAAATGCCAGATGAAAGCAATTCATAATTTATTGTACCTTCGGGATACCTGGCCTTATAAAGCTTCTGTTCTCCTCATTTCAGAAGAGATGTGCAGAATTCTACAGACCTGCAAATAGCATGTTCTTATTCATAAATTCTTTATTGGTTTCATCTCGATTTTGATGGGAAGTTTGGCAGGTAGCATACCCGGTAGATGAGAAATATGGCCTCAGCGCTGTGGTGGCTTTAAAATATCCCACTCTTAGTCCATAGGAGAAAGCTTTTGGTGTGTGACACTCTTTTAATTTACAAGGATGTGACAGGATGTTCACCACTATGATGAATAGGAAATTACATTGTCCCTTCTCCAGCTGGAGTCAGTTAGTGTTAGTGAAGTGAGAAAACGTCCTAGGCTATTTGTCTTACTCCAGTAGACCACGTGCCTAAGGGCAAACCTCATAAACATAGGGATATAGGGATTTAACTCTTTCAGCAGCAATAACTGTTCCCAACACATTTATACATTCATAGTATGATTTAGGCTTTTTTTTTTCAATAGGGTGTAAAGAAGGTTGCATGTTTTTGTACTTTATGGATAAACTCTATATATAGTGTATAATTACAGAGTAACCGGCCGCCACCTTAGTGAAATACAAATACACACGCACATAAGGAACCTGGTACAAAAATGCTAACTGCGTTTGCTCGTTAAGCCCCATTTCTGGTCCTTTGGTTCAAATTCTATAGACCTCCACTGGAATGATGATGTGGAGCAAGTTTAACTTAGACTTTTATTGGATTGCACTTGACTATGTTAGTCTGCCCTGCATCTTGTACAATGAAGGTCGTTTTGTCTAAATTTGAGTCCTGACGTTAACATGACAGCTCTTGAATTGGATCAGTAGGGCAGTTATTAGTGTTTGTCTATGACAGATTTCACCACGTCACCTTCACCTAGTTCACAAGGCACTTATAAAGAGTAAACCCTTATTTAACACGTTCACGTTTTTTTAGACACCTTACATATATAGAAAATAATATTGGTATAACTATCACATAAATCCAGAAACTACAGACACATACACACACACAAACCCTATATGCGTTATCCAAATTAGTGCTATACAGGGCACACGTAATTATGACATAGAGTATCCACATTGTAACATGTAAAGTGTCAAAATACAGTACCAAGATCACAGTGCCCCCTTTATACTGCCATATAGTACCACATAATGCAACCCTACAATGTCCATGAATGGAAACCTTATACCTTCTTAATGGGTGTGTGCATTGGAGTTTTAAGCAGATATATTACCAGGTGTCACAATATAAACTGTATATATAATAATAATAAGAAGAAGAATATTTATTTCTATAGTGCCAACATATTCCACAGCACTTTACAATTCAGAGTGGACATATCCAGACAATATCACACAATATAGAGCAGGCCTGCACAACATACGGCCTGCCAAAGGCTTTGCTGGAGCCCGCGGACCAGTCCGGCAGACACAGCTCCCTGCTTCTAATAGTCAAATATGTTTGTGTCTCTCAGACGTGAATACATTTGAAAATCTGAGCACTGGCACTGGGGCAAAGCAGGAGAAAGCTTGTCAGCCTCTGCTCTGACTTGCATCAGTGTGATAAGGTCGTACTGATGTCATCACACTGCTGCCGACGCCACAAAGGTAGCGGACATGTCGGTCCTGGTAAGCACTCTATGGAGGAGCTGAAGATTAAATGTGTGCCAAGGCACACACATTATGGGGGTATTGTGAAAGAGGGCACAATATAGCAAGGGGAAGTGGAATATTATGGAGAGTAGCAGTTTAGGGAGATATTTGGGAGAGGGCGAGAATGTGTGAGGTGGTGATATTATGGAGTGGCTCAGTGTGGAGGAAAAGTATGGAGAGGGGCAGTGTTGGGAGGATATTATGAAGGGACAGTGTGGGTGGTATTATGGAGAGGTTCAGTGTGGGGAAGGAATATTATGGAGAGTGGCTCTGTGGGGGTAGAAATATTATCAAATGACAGTGTGTGGGATGTTATAAGGATGGGCAGTGTGGAAGGATGTATATTATAGAGAGGGGCATGGTGGGGGGGCAATGTAATGGAGAACAGCAGTGAGGGGGGATATTATAGAGAGGGATGTGTGTGGGGGTGATGTTATTATAGAGTGGCTAACTGTGCGGGGAACAGTATTGAGAACAGTAGTGTGGGGGATATTATGGAGGAATAGTGTGAGTGGTAATTATGGAGATGGGCTGTGTGTGGGGGGCAATATGAATGGAGAGCCGCAGTGTGGGGAATACTATGTAGAGGGGCTGTGTAGGATATTTTTAAGAGGGTTATTCAGAAGTCATGTCATGTCACTACATTGTTACTGTTTTGTCCCTAAAATTCTAAACTTAATTTGAATCATTTTGCTAGTATTTTGTAAATCCACCTTTAGCTTTCAACACTGCCTAAATCTATCTGGGTATGCTTTTGGTAATAAATGTTTTAAAATTTACGAAACGCTTATAATTGTTCTTCATAGAAATGTTTGACTGAAACAACTAAAAACACTGAAGCAGCAAACTGTCACGGCCCTGACTTGCTCTTGCTCTGGGGACTTCTGTTCTGTACTCCTACATGCTCCTACATGTGGTCATCTTGTTATTGTTGATCCTGTGTCAGGCCGTTCCCTGCATTTTGTCGGTTACGGCTGTGGGAGGGACTTGCTCTCATGCGCTGCTTCTGGGCAATTGCTCTGCTTTATCTTGGAGCGTTTGTGCCTGGAGCACCAGTTGTATGCTCTAGCTAAGTTGTGTAAGCTCCCTGCTTCTGTTTTTTTGCTATTAATCTTGACTCTCAAAACCAGACTGACCCCTGACTTGAATCCACCTGCTCCCTCTGACTTTCCGTTCCCTTCTGGCTCCCGACTTTCCCTCCTGACTACTCTTTTGTCTTCCCCTTGTGTTTGTACTGCCTCTCCTGGTTACCTGAACTCCAGCCTATTACACGACTTTGCTCCAGTCTGCTCCCTGTGTCGCGTCCTCTCGGCTCTGACCTCGGCCTGCCCGACATCCCCGACTCTAGTATCTCCAGCGCCACCTAGTGTAGTTACAGGATACTGCACCCCTCAGTTTGAACTCCCTCACTCCACTGTGGTAGGAACGTTACACCATGGCCGTTACACAAACATTGTAAAAAAATAAAAATATGTCTCAGTCTCAAATCTTTTGGCTTTGACTACACATTTTAAGCATCAATACATTTTTATTGACATCAATTAGATGAGATTGATAGTTAGAATTCTTTCTAAATAGACAAGTTTAATTAAAAAATATAGTTATGGGAGTCCAAAATGGCCGCTGTCAGAGGCAGACGTGGATGTGGATGTGGGAGCTCCTGAACTATCTATAGACATCCTGCTCCCAGATGAAAAATACGACCGCCTGGCTCCCCCATCCACATCCCCAGAGCACCCCGGGAGGGGAGAGACCCCCATTTTCTGACTGCTCCCACTGGGGCACTCTTCCAGAACCCTCCAACACTGGGACCGGACAGGCCGCTGAGGGCGGCAGGGCCTGAGACACGTGTCTTCAGAGAACTGCAGGCGCCAGGCAGACAGTTGCGGACCAGCGGCGGGCTATAGGAGAGAGGACCGGGAACCGGAGGCCTGACTGCCCTCGACCCCCCCTCGCCCCGGGGCGATTCGTCCTGTAGCTAACTAGCCGCACGGAGAGGAGACGGGAGAGGATCCGCCGCCATCTTAGAGGAGCACGCCGGGCGCGACGATTCCACGGGCTGCGGGGGAGAGGCGGTCGGCAGGCGGGGAACGGGAGCCCCGACACTCACCAGATCTGGAGGCGGGTCCGGAGAAGAAGTGTCGGTGAACTGCGTGGGATTCTGGGGAGACCGCCTGGAGCTCCTGGGACTTTGCTGGAAGTCACGCGGTGGCGACGAACGGCGCTCCTGGAGATCTTGCGGCACCCGGGGAGAAGACCTGGCGGTGAGTGAGTAACACATTGTTGTCCGGACGTGCGCCCGCTCCTCACCCGTTCCAGAGACCCCCGGCAGGCCTTGAATCCGGCTCACAGCGCTGCACAGGCCTAGCCACGAGCTTCCAGCGCCCCAGCGTCCCCCCTCCCATAGACTTCCCGAGGGGATCAGCAGCCGGCCACACTGCGGAGTCCTGAGCCGCGGGGAGTGCAGGGGCCTGTGCCGAGGAGGTGACGCCGGACAATTTCTCCCCATACCGAGTAGCTACCTGGGGAGAGAGAAGAGGGGTGAACGGAGCGTGGTTGAAAGGGACCCCCACCCCAACCCAACCCAGAGAAATTAAGATCTTAAGGGGGGATTCTTCATGCCCCCGCACAACAGGGAGCTTGATCAACACGCAACCGGACCTCCACATCCTTGCTGGGGGCAGACTGCCTCTGTAAGTCACAGCTCCACACACCTGTCTGGGCCCTGAAGCAGTCAGAGAGACCTCATAGTGGAGTCGATATAGAGAGTGGTCTCACAGAAGTATCTATAGCATAGAGACACTCTCTTCCTACCTCCTTCCCCCTCTCTAGGGGTGTACAATGTTCTAGTCTCCGTGCTGTCTGGAGGGAGTAGGGTGGCCTAACCCCTGCTATTCATTCACCCCAGCATAAAATCATATATGTCTGACTCTAACATGGTCAAAATCGGCAACGCACGAGCCAGCTCACTGCCCAGACCAGTTAAAACCACTACCCAGGCTGACGTCGATAAGTTTCTCAAAAAACACCTATATACAGCAGATGCTAAAATAGACAGTCCCCAAAGCATGTCTACTAATGATGCACAAGATATGGATGATGACGAAAGTGACACTGAAGGTGCTGATAATAGCAAGAGTCTCCCTATCTCAAGATCTTTTATAAAACGGATCCTCAAAAATGCGCTGGAACCGGTGGCAAGGGAGCTATCAGACATTAAACAAGAAATCGGCCAAATTGGACACAGGGTGGAAACCCTGGAAGTTGCCCAAGCCACATTAACCTCCACTTCCAACACTGTCATCTCCTGCCTTCGCCAACAGGAGGACAACATCAATCAAATTCATGCCATCCTAGAGGACCATGAAAACAGAGAAAGGCGAAACAACCTCAGACTAAAGGGACTCCCAGAATCGGTGGCAAATGAAGCTTTGATCCCGACTCTGCAGGGCATCTTCTCTGACCTTATAGACTCTGACCCTGCTCCAACATTGGAACTGATAAGAGTTCATAGATCTTTGAGACCTCGACCCAAACAAGGGGAACCACCAAGGGATGTCATATGTCGCTTTCTGGATTACCGAATAAAAGAACTTATTCTTAAAAAAGCCAGGGAAGTGGAGTCCATAAGTCATGAAGGCTCTAAAATTCTGATTTCCCAGGACCTCGCTTCCACCACCTTGACCAAAAGGAGATTGCTACAACCCTTCACAACAGTGTTACGCCAACGCCAGTTTCCGTACCGCTGGCTATATCCATTTGGCATTGCTATATCTGCTAATGGGAAGCACTACCAAGCCAAAAATTCTGCGGAGATAAGGAGGATTTGTGAAGATTTGGGGATCACATTGGAGAAATATCCGGAGCTGGAAATCCATCGATCGGCTTCTACGCTACAAATGCTTCCAGATCCAGCACCGTGGCACAGTCTCACCCCAAAGACCCACAGATCCAGACGCAAAGCGGCAAAGAAACTCCAGATGAACTCTGAGGGCGAGCCCCCCTGAAGGGACCTTTGAGTGGGTCTGTTGTTTCACACAAATGATTATGCTAGTTAAAACATGCAGTTATTATAGGGGTTTTGCACCTATTGCTCCCTCTTGATGCACACTCTAACTTGTTTGAATTTCAAATAGTTGAAAATGTTGATAATAATACCCTGTTCTCCTCTGAACTTCTCTCTACCCCCTGCTCTTTCTATCTCTTCTTCTCTTCTATTGGTCACAGGTCTGGTCCATTCATCTCGATGGAAAAAGAACAGAATGTCCTTCCGTCTGTATTACCATGGCTTTACATCATAAGGTATTTACGGCAATAAGCCTCAATGCACATGGGTTAAATTCCCCCATACAAAGGTCACAGACGCTACACAGCCTAAAAAAGAAGCACGCAGACATGATATTCTTCCAAGAAACGCATTTCCGCGAAGGCAAAATCCCAAGTTTTAACAAAGCATACTATAACACTTGGTTCCATGCCCCCTCCCCACGTAAAGGTTCTAGAGGGGTCTCCATAGCCCTGGCTAAAGACATACCCTTCCTAGCTCAAGATGTCGCTATTGACCCAGAGGGCCGGTTCATTTTCGTTAAGGGTGTCTTGGCCGGCTCTATGGTAACCCTGGGGAATGTATATGCCCCAAATGTCAAACAGATTCGTTGGTTGATGTCCACACTCAAAAAATTCTGCGTTTTTTCAGAAGGTACTCCAATATTGTGCGGTGATTTTAATGTGGCTCTGGAACCTAAATTGGATTCCAGTGCAAAAAAAAGTCACCTCTCTTTAAGGGACCTATCTCGGATTAAATGCTCTCTCCTTTCCCTTTCTTTGGTAGATATCTGGCGTTACCAACACCCCACAACTAAAGATTTTACATTCTTCTCTAATCCCCATAAATCATACCACAGACTAGACTACATTTTTCTACCCAGGCATCTACTACCTAATGTCAATGACACAGAGATCCAGTCAACTCCCTACTCTGACCATTCTTATGTCTCAGTCAGTTTCTCACTCCTGAGGCCATATTGGCTTCACCGTACGTGGAGATTGAATGAATCAATTCTCTCCTCGGAAGAAAATAAGAAACGCATATCTGAATGTCTCCGTAATTATTTTGCTGAGAACAAGACACAAGATATTGCGGCCCCAATGTTGTGGGAAGCGCATAAGACGGTCATCAGGGGAGAGTTGATCTCCATTTCCTCATACTTCAACAAGCAAAGGAAGTCGTTCTTGCAGACTTTGTATGCTGAGATTGCCACGCTGGAGGCTCAGCATAAAAAGTCCCTGTCCCAACAGACACTAGAACAACTGACAGCGAAGCGTGTGGAACTTAGGGATATGCTTAATAAACAGTCGGCTAAATTTTATCTCAGTTGGAGGAATCGTATGTTCCTCCATGGGGATAAAGCTTCTAAACTAATGATGTCCCTGATAAAAAAAAGACAGGCTCGCACTTTCATGCATGCAATCAAAACCTCACAGGGTAATCGTACGCAAGACTATTCCCAAATTTCGAACGAATTCCTTCGTTTTTATAAAAATTTATACCAAATTCGGCCAGAGGAGTCAGATACGGAAAGGGACAAGAGGAAATGTGGTATACAAAACTACTTAGCCAAATTAAATCTCCCAAAACTCTCTAAAATACAGCAGGCGACCCTGGGAAAACCGTTCACTCGAGCCGAGGTCCAGTCCATCCTGTCCAGGAGCCCTGTGGGGAAGGCTCCAGGTCCAGATGGCCTTCCCATTATCTATTATAAAAAAAATTTTGACATCCTGGGGGACCACCTCTTAGCATCATGCAACGCTCTACTACACGGCGATCCTATACCTAAGCAAGCACTAGAGGCGCATATATCTTTGATACACAAAGACGGGAAAGACCCGGAGTGTTGTGGAAACTATAGGCCCATCTCACTCTTGAATGTGGACCTTAAGATATATGCTAGCTTAATTGCTAACCGAGTGGCGGATATCCTTCCAGATCTCATCTCCCCGGAACAATCGGGGTTTGTTAGAGGTAGAGAGGGGAAGGATAACGCGCTAAGAGTAATAAACTTAATGCAACACGCCAGGACCCATAAGCTGCCTCTGGTGCTGCTGGGAACGGACGCCGAGAAGGCGTTTGACAGGGTGGACTGGACCTTCTTGCAGGGGACGTTGGAGGCCTTCCATTTTCCTCCAGATACCATACGCGCAATCCTACAGATGTACACATCCCCCACGGCCAGGATTAAGATAAATAATACTCTCACCGACCCCCTCGACATTAAAAATGGCACAAGGCAGGGATGCCCCTTATCCCCCCTACTCTTTGTCTTGGTCATGGAGCCACTGCTAATTTCCATCCAGCAAGACCGGGAAATCGAGGGGTTCAACCTGCAGGGAGTTCATCACAAGTCTGCCGCCTTTGCCGACGACTTGCTGGTGGTAATGTCCAGGCCGGAAAGGGGTTTCCCTGCCTTTATGAAATTACTAGAGGAATATGGCCACTGGTCTAACTTCAAAATTAACCTATCTAAATCAGAAGCATTAAGCATTAATATCGCCAGTAAAGTTACAAAGTCTCTCCAAAACTCGTTCCCTTTTCGGTGGCCAAATAGTCATATAACATACTTAGGCATTAAACTAGGGAAAACCTTCAAGTCCTTGTTCGATCTCAACTATAAGCCCCTTCTCCCTAATCTTACCGCACAAATAGCTGCGTGGAGGGCTCCCTTTCTTTCGTGGATGGGGCGGAAAAATCTAATTAAAAGCATTATACTCCCAAAGTTTATCTACCTCTTTCAAATGTTACCCATACCAATCCCCACGGCTTTTCTTTCTCAATGTAACTCTTTAATATCCAACTACGTCTGGAATAAACATAAACCAAGAATCAATTTTCAAACATTGAACCTTCCAAAAGACAAAGGGGGTATGGGTTTACCCAATGTATCGCTATATTACCAAGCCACCGTCCTCTCCAGAACGGTAGACTGGATCAGACGCCCACCGAATAAATTGTGGATATCTATAGAAGAATACTTAGCCCCCACCCCTCTATGAGCTATGTTACTTTCCCCTCCTAACCAGAAAGATAAAAGAACCATTCCAAATGAACTAACGAGAACCCTTATGCACAAATGGAAGGAAAATAGGGAGACACTGGCCCCCCTTCTTTCCCCTCTAACCCAAGTTTCAGACATACTAGACGCTGATGTAAATCAAGCCGCGTCCACGAAGGCCACATTCCTGACCAATGTAAATGTCCCGTTGGCTGATCTTTTGGTGGATGGCTCTTTGATATCTGAACAGGAGATGGGTATGAACCCTCTCCTCGCTAGGCTCACATTTCTCCATCATACGAAATTAAAACATGTGATCCACCCATTGTTGCCTCACACTCATCTTGACAGACCTTTAACTACATTTGAATCTTTCTGTATGCAAACCCGGGCTCCCAGAAAAGTTCTTTCTAATCTATACCATACCCTGCTTACAAAAAAACTGGTGGTAAAGAGAGCATATATACTAAGATGGGAAAGGGACCTGAAAACTACATTTACCGATCTACAAACGAGCCAAATTTATAATGCCTCACATGGTCCGTCATGTTGTGTGAGAGTTCAGGAGAATTCCTTTAAAGTGATTGCGAGATGGTACATTGTCCCCACCTCGTCTAGTTCGTGGAGCTCTTCCACCTCAGATCAATGCTGGCGATGCGAGAGGGACAGGGGAACGTATCTACATGTGTGGCGGGAATGTCCGATTATCCAGACCTTCTGACGGACAGCATCACAGTTAATACTTGACCTCACAGGCAAAAAGGGGGTCCTGGACCCTAGACAAATGCTTCTGAACTTCCCAATGTGGCCTAAAGATAAAGCTACTTCGAAACTAACGACATTTATAGGCTCAGCTTGTAAACTTCTCATAGCCCAATTGTGGCGCACAACGAAAATTCCCACTCTCACGCAGCTCTTACTGAAGATTGATCAATTATATCTTGTTGAAGAACTTTCGGCCCTCTCACGTCAGAATGTGCTCCCTTTCCACCACGTTTGGAAGGCTTGGCAAATCTATAAGTCTACTCCCCAATTCTCAGTAGTTACTTCGCAGACGGCAACATAGGGAACTGTGAGTCATCCCACCACCCTCCAATGAGATGAAGGACAACTGTCAGACCATACCCACCACGAGATGAGTGGACCCAAGACCAAAATCCTCTCCTTTCTCTTCCCTCTTCTATCTCCTCTTCTTCTTTCTCCGTCTCTTGAACACTTTCATTCTAATCCCTTAACTGAATTCCATGCGATATAAATTCGCTCTTCTAGTTTCTAGCTACCCCCCCTACCCCTATTTCCTTTAGTACTTACTGTTAAAATTGTTTCATATTAATCCAGAAACCAAGCTAAAATCTGGATCGGACTTCCCCACAGCCGGAAGACTAAGTCTATTATTTGGATAAGCTCAGGCAGCGCAAAAGTAGTCTGAGTTATACAGATATAACGGGAGGACACGATACAGTTGAAATAATACTAGTTAAGACTGTGATTTCTGTTGACTTTGTATTCTTATTTTTTGCTTCAATAAACAAAACATTAAAACAAACAAAAAATATAGTTATTACACATACAGTGTGATATAATTCTATCCAAATTATACCTAAAAAATTCCTATGGTGTCCATAAAGTGTTCAAAAATGTTTTTGGAAAATATTTCCATTTTCTCTGCAATACTCTATAACCAGGGACCGCATTGGTTTATATTTGCTTATGTCAAACAATCTAGACTTGTGGAAAGCTGTTATAAATCATGTGAATCTATAAATATGAATTGTTTCTATACTGCTCTTAAAGTGTGGAGGGAAAAATAACATCTTCAAGCTAATCATTTCAGGCGCCGATCCTTCATGTCGGGAACCAAGTTTAAGATCCACAATCAGCCTTTTCATGACATTCTTTTTATCTCTCAATGCCGGAGGCATATAAAAATTAGATTGTAAAGTCCACTGAGGATGGGAGTCACAATACTTATAAATTGAGCTGTGTACAGTGAACATTATATAGTCACTGCTGTAATACATACCAGAGGTTGTCACATTAAGCTATGTACCTCAGGGATCTTTATCCAAGAACAAACCTAAAGTACTTCTGGTTACAGACAAATTGCTATTCCAAGGCCACAGTGGTCAGATATAGTATCTACTGCGCAAAATATGCTATTTAATTTTTTTTTTTTAGGTTTAATTCAACAGAAATTTCTATACTAGAAACCTTCTTTGTTTTTTCATTTATTGCTGAGAGTACTTATATAATTACACTATATTCAGTGGCATGCAAATGTTTGGGCACCCCTGGTCAAAATTACTGTTATTGTGAACAGTTAGGCAAGTTGAAAATGAAATGATCTCTGAAAGGCATAAAGTTAAAGATGACACATTTCTTTTGCATTTTAGGATGAAAAAAAAGGAATCTTTTACATTTTTAAATTAACAAAAAAAGTGATTGAGCCGATGCAAAAGTTTGGGCCCCCTGCATGGTTAGTACCTAGTAGCACCCCCTTTGGCAAGTATCACAGATTCTAAATGCTATTTTGTATCCAGCCAAGAGTCTTTTAATTCTTGTTCGAGGGATTTTTTCATACTTGCTGATCTGGGGAACTCTTCTAGGAGCTAAGGTTACCAATTGCCAATCAAAGTCATCTACTACTTATATAAGATCCTGGACCAGCTTTAGGTCCAAGTGATACTGGTCTTGATGGTGAACCTGTTGATGGTGATCTTTGTTGCGATATTGAGTGATGTGAATGTGGCGCCCTGGACTAGCCAGGTAGCCACAGACAGAACACACACACACCCCCACCCCCGGACAGTAAGATTAGTCAGACCCAAAAACTTTTGTTGCCTCCCTCCAGGGTCTGATGTCCACAGCAGGTGGGGTGGAGCCAGGCGGTTGGCCCCACCCACCAAGGAGTTCGCAGGCCTGGAGGTGGGAAAGCAGACAGTTGGAGTTAGAGTTTGGAGGAGTTGAGTTCAGGAGGTGACAGAGAGAGGTCACGTACTGCGAGTGTCTGGGTTGGAGCCCAGGCACTGAGAGCAAGGTTGGCAGATGGTGGTGGTCGTCTGCAGGAGTTGGTGGAACTCCGCAGAGCCGTAAGGACCGGGGCTGGGCGGTGGCCCACCGGTACCGGAACGGAGTGAAGCTAAGCACACCCAGGCAGGGCCATCGGACCCCGACCAGGCTTGGAGCCACCGTTAACAGTCAAATCCGAGTGTGACAGGAACTCCCGGGGTTCCCTAACAACCAAGACCCGATTGAAGGCAACCGCTCACACCGTGAGGACATACAGCCACCGCCACCGGCTAGAAGTCCAAGGGCCAGCGCCTGCGGGCAAAACGGACTCCTCCGGTATCTATACACCAGGGAGCGGACTACCGTTGGGAAGCCATTGGAGTCAACACAGTACACAAAGGTGCAGGGAGAGACAGCCACCATCACCTGTCCAGGGAGAGACACTGCAGCCGGCTGCGGGACCAGTCCATCCAGCCGTTTGGTTTACCGGAGACTTTGTGCCTCTTTTGCTGAGTGAGTACATCCGTGCCATCCGGCACCGCGCCGCGCTGTCCCTGCAACCCCGCACCTCACCGACCCTGCCTCCCCGTCTCACCACCGGGACCCGGGACCACCAACCCCTACCCACGGAGGGGGAAAACAACATCCCAGCTGATCCCTACCATCGCTCCCGGGATCCCCGTCATCAGCAGCGGTGGTGCCCATATTCACCACAACCCGTGGGTGGCATCACGGACTAAATCCCCAAACAAACCACCCCCTTTTCACTCACGGGCGAGGAGCGCCGCTTGAGTCCCCGGATCCGGTCCACCGCTCGAGCCACCAAGCAGCAGCAGCGCCGGATCCGAGCGTTAGCGAGCCCGCCGCCCGCGACAACTTGGCGTCACGAACAGGATTTAGCCGATCTACTTACCAGTAGAGGTGCCCCTTGTGATCCCCGCCGGCGGCGTCTGGCCGAAAAATTGAAAGCGCCGCCATCTTTGGCGCGAAAATCTCCCGCTCGAGCGTCTTCCCCGAGCAGGGAAGGCGCGAAAGCGAAGCCCCGCCCCCAACAAGCGGAAGTGCTAAAGAGAACCAAGGGGGGATGGGAAAAAGATGTCTGCGCCCGACGAAAGAGTGGCGGTCGCAGCCGCAGCAGCGCCCGTAGATGGAAACGGGATAGCCCATGCTCCGGCCGCAAGAGCGGGGGAGGCCGCGGACCCAGTGGTCGCCCAGGTGATGCCGTTCTCCCTGCCCTTTGTGCCCGGTGCTACCTGGCTACCGCAGTACGATGGGAAGCCTGATGGTTTGCAGGTGTTCCGGAAAAAGATTAGCCCGGTCCTCGATTTACACTTAGGTCCAGAAATATTTGGACAGTGACACAAGTTTTGTTATTTTAGCTGTTTACAAAAACATGTTCAGAAATACAATTATATATATAATATGGGCTGAAAGTGCACACTCCCAGCTGCAATATGAGAGTTTTCACATCCAAATCGGAGAAAGGGTTTAGGAATTATTGCTCTGTAATGCATAGCCTCCTCTTTTTCAAGGGACCAAAAGTAATTGGACAAGGGACTCTAAGGGCTGCAATTAACTCTGAAGGCGTCTCCCTCGTTAACCTGTAATCAATGAAGTAGTTAAAAGGTCTGGGGTTGATTACAGGTGTGTGGTTTTGCATTTGGAAGCTGTTGCTGTGACCAGACAACATGCGGTCTAAGGAACTCTCAATTGAGGTGAAGCAGAACATCCTGAGGCTGAAAAAAAAGAAAAAATCCATCAGAGAGATAGCAGACATGCTTGGAGTAGCAAAATCAACAGTCGGGTACATTCTGAGAAAAAAGGAATTGACTGGTGAGCTTGGGAACTCAAAAAGGCCTGGGCGTCCACGGATGACAACAGTGGTGGATGATCGCCGCATACTTTCTTTGGTGAAGAAGAACCCGTTCCCAACATCAACTGAAGTCCAGAACACTCTCAGTGAAGTAGGTGTATCTGTCTCTAAGTCAACAGTAAAGAGAAGACTCCATGAAAGTAAATACAAAGGGTTCACATCTAGATGCAAACCATTCATCAATTCCAAAAATAGACAGGCCAGAGTTAAATTTGCTGAAAAACACCTCATGAAGCCAGCTCAGTTCTGGAAAAGTATTCTATGGACAGATGAGACAAAGATCAACCTGTACCAGAATGATGGGAAGAAAAAAGTTTGGAGAAGAAAGGGAACGGCACATGATCCAAGGCACACCACATCCTCTGTAAAACATGGTGGAGGCAACGTGATGGCATGGGCATGCATGGCTTTCAATGGCACTGGGTCACTTGTGTTTATTGATGACATAACAGCAGACAAGAGTAGCCGGATGAATTCTGAAGTGTACCGGGATATACTTTCAGCCCAGATTCAGCAAAATGCCGCAAAGTTGATCGGACGGCGCTTCATAGTACAGATGGACAATGACCCCAAGCATACAGCCAAAGCTACCCAGGAGTTCATGAGTGCAAAAAAGTGGAACATTCTGCAATGGCCAAGTCAATCACCAGATCTTAACCCAATTGAGCATGCATTTCACTTGCTCAAATCCAGACTTAAGACAGAAAGACCCACAAACAAGCAAGACCTGAAGGCTGCGGCTGTAAAGGCCTGGCAAAGCATTAAGAAGGAGGAAACCCAGCGTTTGGTGATGTCCATGGGTTCCAGACTTAAGGCAGTGATTGCCTCCAAAGGATTCGCAACAAAATATTGAAAATAAAAATATTTTGTTTGGGTTTGGTTTATTTGTCCAATTACTTTTGACCTCCTAAAATGTGGAGTGTTTGTAAAGAAATGTGTACAATTCCTACAATTTCTATCAGATACTTTTGTTCAAACCTTCAAATTAAACGTTACAATCTGCACTTGAATTCTGTTGTAGAGGTTTCATTTCAAATCCAATGTGGTGGCATGCAGAGCCCAACTCGTGAAAATTGTGTCACTGTCCAAATATTTCTGGACCTAACTGTATATCCCTTGACTGGCAGGCAACAGGCAGCGGTAGTGCTAGGGCAGCTAACCGGCGCGGCTAAGCAGGAGACGGAGACCTGGACCGACTCAGTCCGGGCCTCAGTGACTACCATTTTCGAGAAACTACAAGTCGCCTTTGAGGCCCGCACGGAAGCGGAGCTGCGGATGCAGTTTTATCAGTGTTGACAGCGGCCTGCGGACAATATAAGAGACTATGCCCTGCGTTTGCAAACAGCTCTCCGTACGCTGAAGCGGGTGGACACTATTAATGATGCGGATAGCAATAAGATGCTAGTGAAACAATTCCTGCAAGGGCTGGGGTCCTCGGAAGACCGCAAGCAGCTACGGCTGTGGGCCCTCGAACACCACAATCTGGACTTTGCAGTGCTGAAAGAGCTGGCCATCAAGGCCCTGCAGGCCCCAACGCCAGACGCTCCTGAGGCGACCCCGTGGCTGGCTGAAACCACTCCCATCACGGTGGCACCTCCTCTCCCGGCTCTACCGGCCCCTGCAGCGCCCGTCGGGATGATGGAGGAGCTAGGTGCCCAGGTCCGCCGTATGGATGGAGACCTAGCCAAGATCCTCGTCGCACTCCAGCTGCCGTCGAGAGTCAAGCCTCCAGGGAGGATCCAGCTCGCCGACAGCCCTGAGGACGTCCCATGGATGCAGCGGAGAAGGACCAATGACTTACGGTACGGGCCTCCTATTTGTTACAGCTGCAGCAAGCCTGGCCACTACTCTAGGTGGTGCCCGTTAAACGAGCAACCCCTGGGGCCAAGGGCCAATCCTCAGGAGTAGACAACAACGGCCCCCCCCGATTGGCGAGACCGGTATGTCGGAGCTCGCCCTATCATCCCTCTGGCAGTGGATGGCATCCCGCTCATGGCCCTCTTGGACACAGGATCACAGGTAACCACTATACCATATACACTGTACCAGCAGTATTGGGGTACTGACGAACTTGCCCCCTCTGATGATAGCTTGACCCTTGTCGCAGCTAATGGACTCCCGCTAACCCAGGTGGGATACAAACAAGTGACCCTGACCGTGGGACGTGCGGAGTTAAAGAACAAAGGGATGATTGTGGTGATGAATGAATTCAGTGACCATAACCCAAAAGTAATCCTAGGGACCAATGTGATGGAGCATTGTATGAGTGAGGTGCTGAGTCTGTTGCAGCAGTTGGCCACCACAGCAGGAGGGAGCAGACAGAGGGCTGTGCAGCGTGAGATCCGGGCCCTTCTGTATTGGCAGCAAGTGAACTCAACTGGTGGAGAGATTGGTGGAGTAAGGGTGATGGATGTGGCCCCCTTGGTAGTGCCACCCCAAAGTGAGATGATGATTTGGTGCAGGGCAGCAGTAGGCCCCCAGGGGCGCGACTACCCGGCGATGGTGGAACCCACGCCTTCTGAACACTGGCCCACGGTGATGGCAGCCAGAGGGGTGGTTGACGTTAAAAAGGGGAGAGTGCCTGTAAGAGTGCTGAATTGTGGAAAGGAGGAAGTCAGGCTCCCCCGTTACGCTACCCTTGCCAAGTTGATCACCCTAGACCCTCACACCATTCACGAAGCCGTCCCTCCTACCTCAGCATCCCCTGCCAGTAACCATACACCCCCTGAACAGTTAGAGGAGTGGTGCCAGGAACTACACGTAGGTACTGAAACCACACCCACGCATCACAAAGAGGGGGTATACAGGGTAGTGCAAGAGTATGAACAGGTTTTCAGCAAGCACTCATTAGATTTCAGGAGGAATAAGGGGGTTCAACACCATATTCCTACAGGCCTACATCCACCCATCAAAGAGAGGTATAGGCCCATTCCGCCAGCACACTATCAATGCGCCAAAGATATGTTGAGGAACATGAAGGAGGCAGGGGTCATTCGGGATAGTTGTAGTCCCTGGGCAGCACCACTGGTGCTGGTAAAGAAGGACGGCACCATGAGAATGTGTGTGGATTACCGGAAGATCAACCAGATCACACATAAAGATGCCTATCCTCACCCCCGTATCGAAGAGTCGCTAGCTGCGCTGAGAACTGCTAACTTCTTCTCTAGCCTTGACCTTACTAGCGGGTACTGGCAGGGTAGCAGTCGCACCAGAGGACCATGAGAAGACTGCATTCGCCACTCCCATGGGACTCTGCGACTTCAACAGCATGCCATTCGGGCTGTGCAACGCCCCTGGAACCTTCCAACGGCTCATGGAGTGTTGCCTGTGACATCTCAATTTCGAAACGGTCCTACTGTACCTGGACAATGTGATCGTGTATTCCCAGATGTACGAGGCTCACCTGGAACATCTGGCTGAAGTGTTCGCGTCCCTAGCCAAATATGGGATGAAACTGAAGACCTCCAAGTGCTACCTACTAAAACCCAGTGTGCAGTACCTCGGACATGTGGTGGGCGCGGAAGGCGTTGCCCCAGATCCTGAAAAGATCACTGCCATCCAGGACTGGCCAAGGCCGAGCACGGTGAGAGAGGTGAGACAGTTCTTGGGCCTGGTGGGCTACTATCGCCATTTCATTAAGGGATACACGAAGATGGCTGCACCTATGCAAGACCTCCTCGTGGGACAGGCCAAAGGCGGCAGAGCCCCAGGACCCCCGTTGGTGTGGGAAGAGAAGCATGAGGAATCCTTCCACCAGCTGAAGACGGCCTTGACCGGGTAAGAAATCCTGGCGTTCCCCTGACTACAGCCTCCCATTCATCCTCTACACCGATGCCAGTAATGTAGGCTTGGGAGCAGTCCTGTCCCAGGTCCAGAACGGAAGGGAAAAAGTGATCGCCTACGCCAGCAGAAAACTCCGGCCCACAGAAAGGAACCCTGAGAATTACAGCTCCTTCAAGCTTGAGTTCCTAATGTAATGTAATGGGCAGACAGCTCACTAGGGTGTTGCCTTTGTCAGGGTGGAAGCTTATTCACGGGCATGACAGGGGCTTTTACATGACAACCTGACTACTGACCCTGGTGTTTCCAGCCCGTGTGTCCTCTCTTATCTGATTGGTGCTTACCCTTGCCTGTGGAGAAAGATCGGGTGAGATTATTGCATTTTATCTTCTTGGCACCTTGTATGTATTATGCATTGCACGTTATTATTTTTCTTTTAATTGGTAAAACTAAAAGTTAAGTTTCAGTCCCTGCTATTGTATTTACTCTATTTTGGACTATTGGGAACTATCATTCTGCTTGCAGATTTTGCTTTTTCTCGGAGTAAGATCAGGGCTCAGAAAGGAGTCAGGGTCACGCTGGGGGTTCGGACCTGGCTACCATCAAGCCTACCTCTGAGATAAGTATCAGCGCGGGGTCTCAAATCTGAGAGCCAGCCTAGGGGCCCCTGACCTGTCATTACATACTCCATGATAGGGGAAGGTGTTCTTGAGGTGTTGAGCTGTGTTGGTTTTTCGCCTTTATAGCGTTTACCTTTGTAGACAAAAAATAAACTTTGGTCTCATCTGACCACAGTACCTTCCTCCATATATTTGGGGAGTCTCCCACATGTATTTTGGCAAAATCAAAACAAGCCTTCCAATTATTTTTGGCTGTAAATAAAGGCTTTTTCTGGCCACTCTTCCATAAAAGTCATCTCTATGGAGTGTTTGGCTTATTGTGGTCATATGGACAGATACTCCTGTCTCTGCTTGGGAGCTCTGCAGTTCCTTCAGGGTTACCTTTGGTCTCTGTGCTGCCTCTCTGATTAATGCCCTCCTTGCCCAGGCTGAGAGTTTTGGTGGGCAGCCCTATCTTGGCAGGTTTGTTGTACCACGTTTCTTTCACTAAGCATGTGACGTGTGAAGATAATTGCTTGCATCCGAAATTTTTAGAAGCTTTATAGCAAAAGGGGTGAATACATATGCACATAGCAATTTTTAATTATTTTATCCCATAAATTTCTCTCACTTCACTTCCCCAACTTACTTACTGATGCATCACCGGCAGTGATTCTCGCAGATGTCAGCTGATTTGAACAGCTGACATGTAAGGTGATCAGGCACAAGTGGATTTGCTACCCACTCGTGCCTATTAACCCCTTACAGCACGCTGTGAAAATGTCACAGCGCGCTGTACATGCCAGCCGCGATAAGCATTCACTTACCCGGCTCCATTGGATCACGTAATCATGACTTCCGATGGTTGTCCTGTTAGCACAGGGTCCTGCAGCTATCATGAGTCAGTTCCTCTCACAGCCAGTAGAGCGCCAGGTGTGAGAGAAGCGCAGCTTTTTTTGAAAATCAGAGTGATGCTGCTCTCATCTATAGAAAGGAACATGTGATCAGACTGCTGATCCTTATAGCTGAAAATTAAGGGGTTTTTTTAAAAAAAAGTGTGTATATATATATATATATATATATATATATATATATATATTACACACATTTGGTATCGCTGCGTTCAGAAATGTCCGCTCTATCAAAATATATAATCAATAAATCAATAAATTAAAAACATCAGCTCCAGACGCAAAAAAAAAAAGCCATCACTGACCCATAAATCTTGAAAAATGAGAACGCTATGGATCGCGGAACATGGCGCAAAAAATGCACCATTTTTTGGGAACAAACTTGTGAATTTTATTAACCCCTTAGATAAATGTAAACCTTTACATGTTTGGTGTCTACAAACTCTTACTGACCTGAGGCATCACACTGACACATCAGCTTTACCATATAGTAAACATGGTGAATAAAATATCCCAAAAATCATCGGGTAGTCACACCTTTTTTTTTTGCAATTATTTTGCACTTGGGGTTTTTTGCCGTTTTTCAGTACACTATATGGTAAAACTAATGGTTTCATTCAAAACTAAAAATTGTCCTGCAAAAAATAAGCCCTTATATGGCAAATTGATAGAAAAATAAAAAAGTTACGGCTCTTGGAAGAAGGGGAGGAAAAAAAACGGAAAAACAGAAAATCGCCCGGGGTGAAGGGGTTATAATCTAGACTGTCCTGGAAAGATGATCTCAGGATGAGGCATCTAAAAAGCTGGTCATATTCCTTAAAAATTCTTCGTTCCTTGCTGTGCCCTACAGTCCATATCTGTATTTTTAATAATTTTTATTACAAATAAAATATGAATTTTTAAGGAATATGAGCATCAAAGTATTCTTTTCAAGGATATTAGTGGTTTCAATGTTAGACAGGTGCTATCCGTAGTATTATAAACAAAATATGTGGTATATGTGGTTGCATCTAAAAAGCTGGGTTGCACAAAAGCAAGTTTACATGCGGTGTGTGCCTATGCTGATTATATTGCATAATTCATTTCTCCTTCCCTCAAGGTAACAGAAAATAACTTTAGACTGAAATATTTAGGTACATCTGTTATTTCTCCCTTTTTATTTTATATATCTGATCTGCATATTTGTGTGTCCTTTTTACCTTTATACATTTTTGTAAATACTGTATTTTTTATATTAAAGCTTAAAACTATAATAAGTTTGATCCTTGTATGCTCTAAGAATCCATAGCCTTACACAGGGTGTGTGACCCTTTTGATTGTGAAGTGGTAGTATATTACGGGGACTCATCACTAGAGTTGAGCGTGGTTCGTGGTTCTCCAGTTCGCGGTTCGAGTGATTTTGGGGGGTGTTCTAGTTAGAACTCGAACTCTAGCTTTTTGGTAAAAGTTCGGCAGTTCGAGTTACGTTCGAGAACGGTTCTATCAGCAAAAGCAGGGCTTTTTACAGCTACAGTGTGCAGGGAGCCATCGCTGGCAGCCTGTGGTAAGCTGGTAACCAAGATAAACATCGGGTATCCAAGCAAAGCGCTTTGTTTAGTAACCCGATATTTATCCTAGTTATGTGTGCAGGGAGCCGACACTTCCCCGCTGGGCTCCGCCCCCTCCTGCACTTGGTATGTACACACACACACACACACACACACTCACACTCACCTGTCTCCAGCCATGCAGTCCCCGGCACTGGAGTCCTCAGCGCACATGGCCCCACTAGGCTCCACCCACTTCTCACTCTGCCTCCCGCACACATGGCCCCGCTAGGCTCCACCCACTTCACACTCCACCTCCCGCACACATGGCCCCGCTAGGCTCCACCCACTTGCACTCCGCACACATTACCCCGCTTGGCTCCACCCACCTGGGACTCTGCACACATTACCCCGCTTGGCTCCGCCCTCCTGGCACTCTGCACACATTACCCCGCTTGGCTCCGCCCACCTGGCACTCTGCACACATTACCCCGCTTGGCTCCGCCCACCTGGCACTCCGCACACATGGCCCTGCTTGGCTCCACCCACCTGGCACTCTGCACACATTACCCCGCTTGGCTTCACCCACCTGGGACTCTGCACACATTACCCCGCTTGGCTCCGCCCACCTGCTCAGCTTACCTGCAGTGATGAAGTCCCGCCCTCCCGACCTCAGCTGTCACTGTCCTCCATGGCCGCCGCTTGTCACATCTCCTCCTCTCGCTGCCAACCAGAGACTGTCACTAGCGGTGACATCACAGACTCTCGCGATACTTGGCTGTGAAGGTCATTGAAGTCAGTGACAGGAGATCAGCGCAGGTAACGTATCTCGCTATGCTCCTGACAGCAGCACTTGTCATTCCCTGCAGTGACCTGGGCTGACCTATTGATGTTAGCTCAGGTCACTGCATTGCTCTCCCAGCCAATGGGGAACATTCTGTTCTTCATTGACTGGGACAGGGACTATGGTGTGGATCATCATGGGAACCACTTGGATTACAGCAGACCTGGATTTGTTTTTCTTTCTAATAAATTGGTGAAAGAGGGAATGTTTTGGGCAGTGTTTTTTCAAATAAAAATATGTTTATCGTCTATTTTTTTTTTTTTATTACTGACTGGGTTGGTGATGTCGGGTATCTGATAGACGCCTGACCTCACGAACCCCAGGGCTTGATGCCAGGTGACATTACACATCTGGTATTACCCCCATATATTATCCCGTTTGCCACCGCACTAGGGCACGGGATGAGCTGGGGCGAAGCACCAGGATTGGTGCATCTAGTGGATGCGCCACTTCTGGGGCGCCTGCGGCCTGCTATTTTTAGGCTGTGAAGGGCCAATAACTATGGACCTTCCCACCCTGAGAATACCAGACCACAGCTGTCCGCTTTACCTGGTGATCCAATTTGGGGGGGGACTCTACTTTTTTTTTGTAATTATTATTATTTATAAAATAATTATAAAAAAGAGCCTCGGGTGACCTCCACATTGGATCCCCAACCACGGTAAAGCTGTCAGCTGTGGTTTTCAGGCTACAGCCTTCTGCTTTACCCTAGCTGGCTATCAAAAATGGGGGGACCCAACGTCATTTTTTTTTTAACTATTTTTTTAAATAAAAAAATTAATGGGCTTCCCTGTATTTTGATTGCCAGCCAAGATAATGCCAGGCAGATGGGGGTGGCAACCCGTATCTGTCTGCTTTAACTGCGCTGAGAATCAAAAATACCGCGGAGCGCTATGTCATTTTTTTAATGATTTATTTTTACAGCACTGCGATGTCAGGCAATCAAAATACAGGGAAGCCCTTTTTGTTTTTAGTTATTTAAATAAATAATTAAAAAAAAAAATATATATATATATATATATATATATATGGGCTCCCGCTGCATTTTTTGTATTGCTAGCTAAGGGTAATCCAAGCAGCTACTGGCTGCTAACCCCCACTGCTTGGTGTTACCTTCACTGGCAATGGAAAATCCAGGGAAGCATTTTTTATTTTTTTTGCCAAAAAACTACAAAAAAAATTACGTGGGCTTCGCCATATTTTTGTATGCTAGCCAGGCACAGCAGGCAGCTACGGGCTGCCCATTTGTACCCGGCTGGGAACTACAAATATAGGGAAGCCCTTTTTTTAATTAATTCATGAATTTTATGAAATTAAAAAAACCGACGTGGGCTTCGCCCCATTTTTGTGTCCAGCCGGGTACAACTAGGCAGCTGGGGATTGGAATCCGCAGCACAGGTTAGCCCAAGGTTTGTGGGCACCTCTCCTGCGAATTGCAGTCCGCAGCCGCCCCAGAAAATGGCGCTTTCATAGAAGCGCCATCATCTGGCGCTGTATCCAACTCTTCCAGCAGCCCTGAAGCCGGATGGCTTGCTGGGTAATAAGGGTTAATACTAGCTTTGTTTTACTAGCTAGTATTAAGCCAGAGATTCTTAATGTCAGGCAAGTTTGACCCGGCCATTAAAGGGTTAAAAAAAAAAAACCACACAGAAAAAAATACTTTAATAGAAATAAATACACATACACACTTAGGGACTCCATGTTTATTACCCCCTCTCAGCCCTCCACGATCCTGCTCTTCTGCCTTCTTTCTCAACACATGCAGCTCTGCTACATTAGACAGCATGAGAGATAGGACCCTGTGCTCCGTGCAGAAATCACTCTGTGAGAGTGACCACAGGCTCACGGTTGTAAGCGATGGGTTGCTATAGCAACGCAGCTCCGATCACGTGATTCCGGTGCCGCTGCGTGTGGTAGCGGTGACGTCACCATCATCGCTACCAAGCGCGTTGCTATGGCAACGGTGAGCTCCGTTATTGACCGGCTGAGACAGCCGGTCAATAAGGGAACGGGGAAGCAGAACGGGGAGTCGACCATGTGCTAGAGCATGTCGCCGGTACACGGCGATACACAAACGTGCACCGTGTACCAGAGAGATGCAATGACAGGTACTAGCATGACGCGTCATAGTCATGTGACAAGTCTGTAGTCAATGAGATAATAAACACGTGACTGGTCACATGGCTATTTTGACTTCACGATAGGTCCTGCATCACTGCTGGTTCCCGGGAAAACGCAGCGATTACCAATGGTAAAGCGGCGGGAGACACTCTGTACTCTGGACGCATCCCGGGGACAGGTAAGTGTTATGGCAATGTTTATTAACTGTATGTGTACATTTATAATGTGTTTTTATGTGTTTGTGATTTCCTCCCATTGTTTCCTATTGGTTCGAGTGGTTCGCCGACCCGGTTCGCCGAACCGAACTCGAACCAGACCTCCGTTTGGCGAACCAAGCACATCTCTACTCACCTCATGTGTTTGATGGGTGATGGCAGCATGTTTTGTAGCCGGGGTGTGTGGACTGTTAGGCTGTGTGCGCACGTTGTGTTTTTTTCATGCGTTTCCGCAGTCTTTTCAACTGAAGCGTTTTAATGCAAAAATGCATGCATTTTGATTTTCAAGCAAAGTCTATGGGAAATAAGGCATTCTTGTGCACACAATGCTTTTAAAAACGCAGCGTTTTAGTTGCAGAAAATTTGTCAAAATCTCTGCATTTAAAGAAGCAGCATGTCAATTGTTTTTGCCATTTTGGCAGCGTTTTGCTATCATCATCCTAAATCAAAATCCTAGCGTTTTACATGCTTTTTTGATACAGAAAGCATGCTTTTTTGACATTATATTAAGGGAATGATATGTCCCTTTACACACACACATAGTCCGACAATTAAATTAATGAAAATCAATAATTTAACGTTATTTTAAACATAAATATTAGAACACAGTTATCATTTTAATAAAATTAGCTATTTTGTGTATGATTTTAAACATGATATTTGTTATCATTTTTTTCCTTTTCTTTCATAGTGTTTGAAAGTTTAATCTTTGTTTAGTAGTGTATTTGTATTGAAAACGCATCTGACTTTAAGCAATGAAAAAGCATGTAAATCGTGGTAAAAACGAGGCTAAAACGCGGTAAAAACGCAAGCGTATTTTTAGCGTTTTTGTGGTCAAAACCAAATTTGACAAAAAACATTTCTGCCAGAGGATGCGTTTAGAACTGCAACTAATTCAACACAAAGTGTGCACACAGCCTTATGCTCACTTTACAGCTTATAACAGACGCTGAGTGCTGGATTGAGTGAGACAAGGTAAATTAAAGGGAACCTGTCATCAGAAATTTAGCTTGAAACCTAAAAGTTTCCCCCTCTGCAGCTCCTCGGCTGCATTCTAGCAAGGTTCCTGTACTTTTTGTGGCCCCTTTTAAACCAAATTAAATACTTTATAAACTTGTACCTTTTGCTATGTAAATTTTGTAAATCGTCCATGGGGGCGGGCTCTCTGCTGACCGTTGCTGTTCCTCCAGCACATTGACGCCGTCCCCCATGCTCCATTTCATCCATCAGGACGCCGCCCACTGCGCCCGAGGTGCCGCCCACGCCAGGATCGCTGGTGACGTGTGTCACAAGCACGAGATTATGGGCGACGCTGTGATTGCATCGCAAGTGCCCGCCCATAATCTTGTGGACGCGCTTTCCCCCACTGCCTCCAGCGTTCTGCGCAAACACTCGCCGGCCAAATGACCTGACGTCACCTCCTTCCCATCTTACCCTGCAGCAGAGCAAGATGGGAAAGAGGTGACGTTGGGTCATCTGGCCAGCAAGCGCTTGCGCAGAGCGCTGGAGGAAGAGGGGAAAGTGCGGTCATCAGGTTATGGGCGCACTTGATGATGACACTCACAGCGCCGCCCATAACCTCATGCCTGCGCAAAACGTCCCCAGCAGTCACACGTGCACACAGTGCACAGTCCCGCTACAGTCGCACAGCGCATGCGCGGGACCACACCCCATGGATGATTTATAAAATTTACATAGCAAAAGGTACAAGTTTATAAAGTATTTAATTTGGTTTAAAAGGGGCCACAAAAAGTACAGGAACCTTGCTAGAATGCAGCCCAGGAGCTGCAGATGGGGAAACTTTTAGGTTTAAAGCAAAATTTCTGATGACAGGTTCCCTTTAACCCTTATACCAAAAGAATTTCCAACATCGATACTCTATTGGATGAAGCACAGTCCAAATTTAAAGAAACATGTCCTTCGGACCAACTATCTGGTTTTGATTCAAGATTAGAAAAAAATCTTGATGGTTGTGTCAAAAAAATCCATGACACACAAGCTAAAAAGTGGGCTCGCGATTTACGTGATTTTTCACAGAAAACGGTCTATTTTTGGAGACAGGCCCCTCTTGGATCGCCTAGGGCTGCTCGCTCCTCCTCCTTTTCGTCAGTATCCACAGTCAGTGATCAGTCCGATATACCCTCTGTTCAATCTAACATCACTACTCGATCTGGCCTTCTGATTGGGAAATCAAGAGAGAATAGGACACCTACTGTAAAAACCAATAACTACAGATCACCCGGATATAAACACTCTAATAAGGTGATTAACCTTAGTTCACATGTTTTGTCCCCCTCTGATATCTCCCTCTTAGAAAAAGGTTTTTCCTTTTCACCTACTGCCAGATTTGATCGATTTGTGGCTATCAAGGACCTGCATTTATTTGCTCGATCCTTGATTTTCAAAAAATATTTCTTTGATTCTAATTTACAAAAACTTTTTCCTACAGAGGAGGAACAAGTAGCCCTACGTGATCTTGAGGAATTGGCCATGGAACACATCACTACTGAAGGAGGTAAGATCCCTCCTTCAATACGTCCACGCTCCAGGAAGTTCCCTCCCCTTTCATCATGTCCAAATGTGGAATTATTTGTACAACTGGTCTCTAAGGAATTTGATGCGATTCCATCTGGTATTTCAAATGAAAATTTATCTTGGCAGGAGCGTACTAGGTTGTGGGAGTTACGGACATTGCCTGGAGTGGTGTTGAAGCCTGCGGACAAGGGTGGTAACGTGGTGGTGTGGCCAAAGGATCTCTATGAAAGGGAGGCTTTTAGACAACTGCGGGACAGGGTCTGCTACAAAAAGCTGACCTTCAATCCGCTATCTGCCTTTACCTCCTTACTCTATGGGATCCTAAAAGCCGCACAAGCCAGCAACGTTATCACCCAAGACCTAGCTTCAGCCCTCCAGGTATCTGAGCCGGTAATTCCCACACTGTACCTCCTGCCCAAGATTCACAAGGGTATAAGCCCCCCCCCGGGAGACCGATCGTTTCAGGGAGGGGTAATTTCCTGGAGCATGTTAATCGCTGGATTGACTCTAAACTCCAGCCGCTTGTGGAGGGACTACCATCCTTTATTAAGGATACTGGCGATTTCCTTAGGAAGGTCGACGGACTGAGCATTGGTGATGATTCTGTGCTGGTGACGGGGGATGTAGAATCCCTCTACACCAGCATAAAACATTGTGATGGACTTCGGGCCACCCGTTTCTTTTTAGAGATGTCCAACTTATCATCTGACATGGTGGCCCTTATCATGGAGTTATTGGAGTTTACTCTAACTCATAATTTCTTTGTCTTCAAGGGGTCCTTCTACCTGCAGCTCCAGGGAACAGCGATGGGGGCCTCCTTTGTCCCCTCCTATGCCAACCTGTTCCTGGGGCTGTGGGAGAGGGACCTCTTCCTGTCAGATCAGCTACCATCGATGGACCGTGTCCCCTTTTGGACACGGTACATCGATGATATCTTTTTGATCTGGCAGGGTACGGAGACTGAACTCCATGACTTCATGAAGGTCCTTAATTCCAATGATATGAATATCTTTATTACTTATACTCACCATGCTCAGTCCGTTGATTTTCTTGACGTTATCGTCAAAAGAGATCTTCAAAATACCATCCAGACTGACCTTTTCCGCAAAAAGACTGCGGGGAACATGCTTTTGCATGCATCCTCATCCCATCCTGGTCATATGATTCGATCTATCCCAGTGGGCCAGTTCCTGCGTCGCCGCAGGATCTGCTCCACTGATTTTGATTTTGAAGAAAGAGCTCTGGACCTCAAGCATAGATTTTATGCAAGGGGTTACAGTAAGCGCTGTGTGAAAAGAGCTTACAACAGGGCGAGACATTCCACCCGTCACTCCCTGTTGTATGCCCCCAAGAACCTTCAATCGCGGGAGACACTGAGATTTGTTACCGATTATCATGGTCAATTTCCGGCCATGAGATCTTGCCTGCAGAAATTTTGGCCAGTCTTGCAGGCTGATCCTATTATGGCTCAGTTGATCCCTGATAGACCAATGTTGAGTATTCGGAGATCAAAAAATCTCTGAGACCATCTTGTTACAAGCCATTATGATGAGGGCATTCAGCCATCTCCTTTTGGTGTTGTGGCCCCTCGCATTGGATGTACACCATGCGGTCGCTGTGTTGCCTGTCCGAATGTGGACAGGATAGACACATTTATGGACTCCATGGGGGTACATACCTTCTCTATCAAAAAATTTATCACATGTACGACGTCGGCGGTCATCTACTATGCCATCTGCCCCTGCCCCAAAATGTATGTCGGTCTGACAACAAGGCAATTTAAGGTGCGCATTCGGGAGCATGTTAATGGGATAATCGCAGCGGCAAACTGCTCGGATGTTCCATCATTAAAAACTATCCCACGCCACTTTAGACAATACCATCAATCTGATCCGACGCTTTTACGGGTCAGGGGTATTGACCGCCTTGACTTAAATATTCGTGGGGGAAAGATCAGTCAACGACTGGCCAGGATGGAGACTAGGTGGATCTGGGAATTGAAAACTCTTCACCCTCTGGGACTGAACGAGAACATCTCGTATGCCCCTTTTTTGTGACCGGCCGTGGTCCCTCTTGTTAATACATGAGGGGGGTTGTTGTTGTTGTTTTTATTTTTTTGTTTATTTAATTGTTACTCATTTTAATTTTTTAATCCTTATAGGCGTCTTCTATATTACTTTCATGATTCCCACTGAGGATGGAAGTTATAAACTCTGCATCTGTGTAAAGTCGTTTTACCCATATGAAGAACTATCTGACTGCATCAAGTTCTGGATACTATTGAGATCTCGATTGC